>NC_054579.1:2716347-2752053 GCF_017654505.1 Polyodon spathula | reverse complement strand
CTAGATTCTCAAAGCCATTTACTCCTAATTGTCGCTCGTATGTTTTCAAATAGTGGAAACACACCTAATATAGTTACCAACCCAGAAATAAACAACTTAGGCATTTAAATTAGGGGCTTGTGATTAGCTCCAAATTGTTCATTATTCATTTTAGAAATGCAAAGAATGTTTGTTATCATTTTAGGATTTAAAAAATGCGCTGCTGACGATTTGAAGTGAATAGCGTTGAGTATTTTGCCTGTTGTTTCCTGGTCTCAGAATAAATAACATGGTGTCTGGTCAGTGTTTCTCATATGCAGCCACAGCAGCTTTGAAGACAGCATTGCTGAAAGGGCGAGGGAGACAAGCACTGGAAAAGTAACATATTTAAAAGCAACCCAAACATTGGTTCTACAGGTTCTTGTGTTGTCACTAAACCCGTCCTTAACCTAATTAACACGTACCTTTGGCCCAACCCAATAATCAATCCTAATGGCTAGTGCATGGTATAAAGTGTAAAGCTGGTTATCAGTTGGCAACAGGAAGACCAATAGAAACCTTTCACATTTCCAATATGCCTGTTTGATTTTGTTATGTGTGACAAACCATGGACACAGAGCATAGATAGAGCAGGTGTTTTGCCACATGAAACAATGCAGTTAGTACAAGAAATGTAATCTTAATTGTATACCAACTAACACTATACCCTGGGTCACTTTAATTTCTTAATGTTTAATTATTTAAAAGTATAGAGAAGTTAACAATTTTAATACTGACAGAAATATAGATGTGTTGTGGAATGGAATGGTGTCATCGAATTCCCGACCGTACCATAACAACAAAAGTGATGGGGGTTGGGGGGGGGGTGAAAATCGTATTTCCTAAATTAAAAAAATTATTATAGTTTCCACATTGTTGAAGGCACAAACACAAAAAATATTATCACTGATTAACAGTTTTAATCCAGGCAGAAACATAGATGCAACCCGTTTGTGCTGAACTATTATGTTCCATGTGTCCCTATTTAGTGCCATGGAACGGTGCAAGTCACTCTTGCTAGCAATGGTGTCAGGTGTTAAATCAGTTGGGCTCGAAATTTCGGTCAAAAATAGACCCCCCCCCCACCCCAAATATATACATACCAACTCCGGCGTTGCACGTTTACAACCCCCGGACTATTTGTATGCCAAACGGGGTATCCTTAAATTGCTGTGTTTTTAGTAGAAGGGGATAAAAGATCATTTAAAAAAAAAAAAAAAAAAAAGCGTATTTCACCAATCTGTATCAAAAGTCCTTAGTCACATGGTTCGGCCGCCATATTGATTTGGTCAAAAATATTTAATGTTTTTTTCTCTGAATGTTTTGCCGATGTAGAGCAAAGCTTTGGAAGTTTATGACGTTTTCTTCAAAGCAACTCACCGACATAAAAAACCATGCCCTGCGACCCAGTCAGATTTCAGACTATGGTCTTGACACATATTGGCACAATACCTTGCTAAAGCTCAAATGCAAACGTTTTTAGAACTCTTTGAGAGTATTAAACAGGTCACTAGTTTACTATAGAATTACTACAAAATGAACCCATATATGCCTCGAAGTCAAAAATTACCATGACCCTCTTTGACCTCCTAAGGTAAGCAAAACTAGCTTATACGCCTTACAGAGACAGATAGGTCATGTGTTGACTCTGGAACACAGATAGGACAAACTAATGCCTTGGAAGCCATCCAGTGCTTGCAACTTCTAGAGTTGTTGGTGTTATTATTATTTATTATTATTATTATATTATTATTATTATTATCTTATGATTATTATGATTGGATGAGTTTTAATACCTCAAGAACTCACATTCTGGTCTGGATGGAGCCGCCCTTGAAGAGGTGCGACCTCTGACGTCGGACTGTGGTCAGTGAAGGTTGGGCAGGGAACAATGATCCCCCAGAAGAGGAACCTGATAAAAAAGTGCTTTATAATGGGCATTGTATTTGAGCATTTTTGAGGCCTGAAACTGAAGTCCTGATGTACAACTCTACTACAGATGATGTCCATCTTCCAAGCTTTTTGATCACATGTTGGTTACCACTAGAACCACCGGGTTTATGCTACTACCTAAAACCGCCAGCAGCAGTCATTTTGACGGTACTTTTAAACACTTTGATAGGAAAATGAAACCAAACTCAGATATAACTGAAAAGTTTTATTCATGAACATCGTATTTAACATTTGCATAGCAGAAACACTGTTTAAATGAAAAAAATAAACATAAAAGGCTTCATTTTCGAAATTAGCGCATATAGTGCATTAGTAAAAAACTGAAAAACTATAATAAAATAAAATTTCAAAAGAAGATATTATGTAAACAGGTGTAAGCGTGGGTTATAGTAAATACTACATTCAAAACTGGTGAGCCGAGGATGCGGATAATAATTGTGCCTAATACATTGGGGATAAATTTAAAAAAAAAAGAAATTGAAACAATCTTACAATCACATAAGGAACCTGGACCGACACACATAACTTCATTTTATTCAGCGCTTGTCAGGCGTGTCAGGTCTAATTTATTTTCACATGCTGTTTTTTTTTACACGCACTGTTTAAAATATTTTTTTCTGGGTAACAAAGGTTTAAAAGGCATTTAATCGCAGATTCCGTAACCAGCCAGGCCATACCATTACTAAAACTGACCAACAAACTGTCGTTTTATAATATTTATAGTTCTTAATTACACATTTCAAAGTATGTCCTTGTGGGTACTGACCTTACTATACCTGCAATAAAACCTCAGTCTCTTTTAAAATTCCTGATTGTTTTGTCTTTAGATAAACATTATTTAGTATAGATATTAATAACACATGTGCTTTACAGTTATATGCTGAGCAGAATATTATATTACAAAAGTACAGCTTATTTTATTCTGAAAATGTGTACTCTAATCAGTCAAGTTCCCTTGTTTAAAAATATCAAGAAATGTATATATTGAACAATATAAATCAATATTTAGAATGGTATACTTTGCTAAAAATAATTTGAAGAACATCCTAGTGTTTTCATCCTAGAAAAAAAAAACAGATTTGCATATTTTACTTAGTATAAATGCCATTTACAGTAATATATATATAGTAATCCCTCACTATATAAGCTATCAATATGAGATTTCAATTATACGAGACACAGAAATCAATACCTGTTTTTCCATTAAACAAGCAATTTTGGGAGGAGCTTGCAAAGAGGGCGTACGTCACAGCATTCACCACCACCACCATCCCAGCATGCACTGTGAGCCTTCTTTGTCTTCGTACCGTTCTCCGGGTAGGTTCGTTGTGGATTTTGATCGCTTGTGTATGCTTGGGACCATCGGTGACGACAGCGCTGCACACAATACGTCATCTCAACGGCTTCCAACCACCCACCTTGCACAGACGAAGCTATCTTTTTCGGGGCTGAGTGTTGTTAACTTACTATTCGATATAAGTAAATTGTATTCGTTATTACAATGGAGAGGCAAGCGACTTTTACACAATTAAAGCTCCCTGAAGTTACTATAAGGTGGTGTAATATAATTGTGAATCAGTGTCTGTGAAATCAGCCAATAAAGATTAGCATTACTATGTTCATGCAATTACCTTAACATGACATTTCAAACTTGTATTTTTGTAATTGCTTTGAGTTAGCCTCAGTGCTGATTCTTAAATAATAAATTGCATTGATATTTGTGTATTGCCTGATTGCGGTGTTTGTAGTTGTTTGAAATTTACAGCACACATTATCTATTGAAAACATCTTAATAGTTAAAGGACAGAAACATTTAATTAGAAGCTACTTGCTCTAACAATAACATGTACTATTCTGGTTCACATCATGGAGTGGAGCTCCGATGCTGTACAGGCACCCCCGCCTTGCAGGCAAACGGATCACATAGACAAGGCCACCCACAGGAACAGGTAGCTGTGGGCAAATGCAGATCATGAAACTACATAGGGGGGTTCACACAAGGAATAGGCATACTGTGATATTAAATAAACAATGAAAAATGTGAGTACTCATTGAACAGTAGCTTCAAATGGGACAATGGCTACGGCGTGGCGGAAATAGGAAACGTAACACACTCCTTAAAATGTGGTGATTACACAACAACCATCTGGAGAGTCTTCTTCTGGTCTCATGTGGATGGATCTGCGGTCCTCGGGTGTCGCCTGGTGTACCGACCTCCTCAGGACCCTCAGGTGGAATGCGACATAATCTGTTGACATGTCACAGTGGCAGAAAGCGTGTAACCCGAGATAATAATGGCTCAATTGTTCTATCTAGATAGGTGGGACATGCACACCAAGTAACAGCCCAAGCCACGACAGGGGAGCACACCCACCTATTATGATTGTGACTGAACCCCAGGTAGTGATTGGATGCCCACTGCCAGACCGCTCGGGCGACACAGATACAAGCAAAGTGGAACAGAGGAGACGGCGCCCAATCATATGTAAAGTACAGACCATTGTCGGTGTGTTACAAGGGAGTAAACTCGCTGTGCATTCATTCAGAGAAATAATAATTAATAAAATCAACAGGGTGCGATGTGACAGAGCAAACACAAGCATCGCAGACAGCCAGGTTCCATTATGAACACCGCAGAAGAGGCAGACAGGTGCAGTTTAGTTTCCCATCGTCCAAAATCCACAGCAACTGTCACAGTGGCTGGCAACCCAGAATGCCGTAACAGCCTCTAGAGTCGTCCCACAAATCAGTGAATTCCCAGCAAACGTTATCTTTACATGGCCCCGTCAGATTTTGTTCTAAAAGTTGTTTGTGGGGAATAAGGTCCATTGGTGCATTGAATGCCTCACAAGGAACTGTTCACTGCGAGACTATTGTTGAAGAAAGAATAAGTGCGATTACGAACCCTTCCAGTCTTACTGCAGTGTAACACTGTTGAGTGGATCATAACTAAGTTTATTTTATTGTACTGTTTTTTTTTTTGCTAGACTTTTCTGTATTTATAATTTGCTCTTTGCAAAGTGAGCCTGTGGTTACCAGTTAAATTATCCATTCATGTTGTGAAATATCAAGTTGATGTTAATAGATTAATATCATTTTTATGTTAATACATTAATTACAACCTTAACTTTGATAGGAAGCAGTACTGCTGTAAATCTTCCTTTAGATATACAAGTACACTTTGTGTTTACCATATCACAACTGACAGTCCTTTTAAATCAACCAGCAAATATGGTTTTAAAATTGTTAAAATGATAAAGTAGTGAATAGAAACAGGGTAGCATTGGAAAACAAACCCATGTTTTCCACTATATCATAAAACATAAGATATCATTTGTGTATCATCATTATAAAAGCAGAGTAAAACCAAAACTCAGTGTGTCTCAGCATGGGAGACACATGAAAAAACTTTAGTTTTAATCCCAGTGCATCATTTTCCATGTTAGTATTGTAAATGAAAGCAGGTATCTCATTATTCATAATGTTTCTTTTTTGTTAGCTGAGATAAAGAGCATCCTGTGGAAGCAGGCAAATCACAATCAACAACATTCAAGTAACATGCGTTTAAGATGGAGAGAAATTGCCTCTAGACTCTTGATGTATTTTAAACAGTGCACTAAACAGGATCTATAAGCCACACATTCTCTCTTACCACAGTGTTGTGATGTTGTCAGTAGGCAGATGAGTTAAACCCTCTCTGTTGGCATTAGGAACAGATCATGAACACCAAGGACAAGACTGAAGTCTACCTAGTAGGGTAAGTCACACCCTCATATAAACATTACCAATTAGCTGGCTTTCCACTTACTCAAAGAGCACTGTTTAAAATATGTTTTTACAGTACAAGCATTCCTGTGCTTTGCAGCTGCAATAGGTGTGTGCAGCCCCTTTTCTCTGAGAGATGGACCATGACAGAGAGTATGATGGATTAGTGAGCACTTGCCCTGTAATGGAAACACCATTTAGCTAAATAAACAATATTAAATCCTTTCCAGTTTGCATGCAGTGTATGTGTATGAGTACATGCTTCGACTTGATGAAGTAAGAAATCGCTATATGCTGATCTGCCAGTGAATAAAGCCAACTTCATTGCCAAAACCTTGGTGTTTTGTGCAGCAGCCCTTACAGTGCGTATCACTGAGAAAATAATTCCAGTAAATCTAGTCTCATGTGGAAAGCCTATTGAAAGTTCTTTCAAATTTTGTCGCATTGAATGTTGTCAGTGCTAGTCAAGTTTACAGCATCTTAAATGAATATGTTTTTTGTGGGGTTCTCCACTTGTGATCTACAGTAAAACTTCTCCCCACTGCTGTTACAGAGTGCTAGCCAAGGTGCTTCTATTGAGAAACACAAAACGCATAACTATAAGGTGTTGAGCATAGGTAAATATACTGATAGAAAATGCCCATAACCGAAGATGATCATAAATTGGGTGATAATGTCCGTCCGACCCCTGTTCATTAGTTTGGTGGGACTGAGGCACCATAGTTGGCTGGCACAATCACCTGTGAGTGGTCTGTTGGAGCGTCCTACGCAACACCTCAACTTTGCACACCTTCAACAATTTTGCACACACACAGCATGACCATACTTTGCCGTTACAAGACCTGGGGTTCAAAGCTCAGTTTAAAGTTTCCTGGGATTGTTTGCTTGTCAGATAGACTGGAAAAAAAAAACCTGACTTTAAATGCTTCTAATTCCACGCTATAGCACACTGAACACTGTTTTTAAGTCGGTGAGGGATAGTACCTATGTGGTACTATCTGTGCAAGCGTATAGTTTAGGCCATCATACATCCATACGTACTCTATTGACTTGCCTGACTATGAAAAATCCGTGATGTCACCCAACTGTATCAGTGAATTGGATTTTTTAATTGGGTTTTGAAGCCAAACCCATATCTTATATGTGATATTTCACAACGTACAATAATTTAATTATAAAATGGCAATTATCATTGTTACTTATTAACACATTAATTAGGCAGGGCTCCTCCTCGACTCCCCGCTTACGGTACACTTTCAGAGCTCCTCCACTCAGGCATAGGGTGACCAGCACCACTCCTCCTCTAACTGTGGAAGAGACAGGGATGCAAGTATTACGCTTTACCTCACAAAGGGGGCACAATGGCGTGGCAGTCGGTTGGGTTAGGCTCCTAGCCCTCCAAGGACCCACTCCTCCCTTTCTTTTTCCCCCATTCCAATCTTTCGGACAATGCCAGCATCTCTACCTGGATGATCAGTGCATGGTGGGTACAGGTTTTGCCACAGAGACGAAAACACCACAGCGCCTCGGTAATCCCCTCCTTCACCCCCTCGCCCTATGCTCTGCGGTTGCTGGTAACACTGGCCATTTCTTTCCAGCTTGCTGTTTGTTTTCCGGGCGGTCTAGGGGTGGGTTTTCGTCATACCGCGCTCTGTTACCGTTTGCGGGGCCTGTGTCTTGAAGGGGCTGCTGCTTTTGTCTGAACGATGTTCGTGACCCGAGACGTGTGGAACCTGCGGGGCTTTGGGAGCGTTTTTTCAATACAGCAAGCGAGGTAAAATGTGAATACAATCGTGAGCGCGGTTTTAAGTTAAACATACAGAAAATAAGGTGTTAACAACAACATCAAACTGCGTGATTTGCAACACTAACAAGCGTGCGGTCCAAACAATGAGACACAGACAAACTGTGGATGAACATGAACACCGCGATGTTAGCTTTCGCAGCATGCTTAGGGGTCAATATGTAGTTGTAACATAAATATCTCCTCTCTCCGAATGCTACCCGTTTCTCTCGAGCGACACCGAACACACCAGAGAAAGAACTCACACAGAGTGAGTGAAAACATGCTGCGGTTCCAGTGTACCGCGATGCTCGATTGCTAAATCCAATCATTGTATAGCATATTGGTACAGTGCGATGCGGTACAAACTCGATGTGAAGTGATGTGTAATCCTCGTGCCTAAATACAAACATAAATTTTAAACACTCGTGCTTGTAACCCCTATTATAGTCCCTGTACCAATGACTATACACCAATGTTAACACACAACACGCAAAATATAATACATAAATACACACAGGGGCGGGGCAGAATTGCCACAGGATTTATTATTGATCACTCAGGCAGAAGCAGCGGTTGGTGGCCGCCACTAGTGTGGACAGACATACACACATGTGTACATAATTACAAATACAAAAAGACAAAAACAAAACCTAGTGAGAAAACAGCTAACAAACAAAAGGTGGCCAATCTCAGGCTGTGCGCTGCTCCCACTAGAATGGAGGTCCCACTTCAGGAACCTTCTCCCTACATAAACTAAAATAAACTTGACTAGGATTAATAAATCCCCTAAATTAATCCCTATCCTGAACCACACAGAACCCTGGTAATACCACGTTGTGTTCCAGGCTGTCCAATCCACGTTTCACTCTCCCTGGTTACTCTGCACGCCGTCCGAATCCTACACTACATGGTACCCAAATAGCAGACAAACAAAAGAAGACCCAGGACTTGGCCTTTCCACACCTGTTTTTAAAGCTGTGGCCAGAGGTAATTAAAATACTCTATGATTCATTGACACCTGCCACCACTGCTGTCACATTCAATTTCAATTAGCCAGGGAGGGAAGGGTGGGAAGTTTTTTGGTACATGTTCATTCTTTCCGTATACCCAAACAACAAATACATCTTTTTATAATTATACAACCCCCCCAAAAATACAGTTTACAAGCTCTTTTGGTTTCTCCTTGAACATATTTGGTGTCTTTATTCAGTAACGCCTGTTGTGTCTGTGTGATCCAGTTGTTAAATGGTTTTGGGTTTGTACCGGGATGTTTCCCCAGTTCAAATCCCAGGCTGCGGGGAGGCGTCACGGGCATCACTGTGGGACCCTGAGCAAGTCACTTAACCTTCTTGTGCTCTTTGGAGTGAGACAGCCATGATGCATAGTTCACCCACCCTAGTCTCATATCTTGTAAAGCACTTTGTGATAGTCATCCACTATGAAAGGCACCTCCTGGTTACAAGCACTGTTTCTTAACCACTGGACCACATAGCCTCCTTTATCTCACTTTGCACTGTAAATGACTATTGCCGAGTGCAATGTGATTGAATCAGTCCTGCACACCTGCTGTTGTTGCAAAGCACACAAAGAGATGATTGAGTACAGATTTGCATTTGAACACGGATCATCAAAGTCAACAATCAATTAGAAAACAAGCAAAGTGTAGGATTTTTTTATTATTATTTGTATTTTTTTTATTCATTGTAAAGGTAGTAAATTATATATTGTCTTTCTGTGTAAAAAAGCGTCTTGGAACACTGAAACATGAATCAAAACCCCTTTTCCATTTTGAAATGCCTGAGTCAAATATTGCCCTCACAGCTGCTCAGACTTCTTCCTCAGTCAGAGGACTGCAGTAAACAGGCCATGTGCTTTTATAAACTCGGGATTGATAATTCATGAAAATTTTCCTCTTATAATTTCCAAGTTTGTTTTATCTCGATTGAAACCACGAGCAAATGCGCTGCTGCCAGAGTTTTAAAATGACAAATACCTGGCACATTACTTCCTGTGTTGCAGCCTTACACACTGGCTTCCTGTACAGTTTTTAGGAAGCTTTTACGGTCTGAGACTAACTTATAAAGGAGTTTAAGGGAGTGCTTGGCCTCCCTGTTTTCTTAAAAGCGATTACTGAGGAAAGAAGACAGATGGAGATGTTCAGCTTTAGAGCCCCAAAGGCTGTGGAATGTATCCACACACAATTTGTAAGGGAGGGCACAATCTCTTCTTGCTGCTTTAAAATAAATTAAAGCACACATTTGTATAATTTACACATGGAAGGTATATATGGATACATTTTGTCATGCCACGTCCTCTCTAGTTGGTAACTTTCCGTTACGTGGCTTATGTTCTGCTTCTGGCGGCTGACTTAGACACGTTAGGCCATGGCATGTTTTGCAAAAAAATGCTGGTCTTGCGGTGAACAAACGACCAGTGATATCCCCCTTGCGGCGCTCGTTGGGGAGGTAACGGTGCGTGGCTCACCTAGCGGCTTATGTGGGCTCTGACTCGACGCTGGAACAGAGCCCGACTGCCTTGGTGTACGTGAGTAAGGTGTGGCTACCCACACCGATGACACTACGAAGATAAGTGGGGCGTCCATCCCATGATACCCTAACAAGCCGAGGTAATCGAAAAAGAGCCCTCCCAATTACAAGATGCTAACTTGGCCAAAATTGATTTTATTGTGTGACGTTTTCTGTATAGGACGAGAGTGCAACAAACCACAGCCAAAAACCGCCTGGTGCTTTGGGGGAGGCAAAACCCCCACTGAAAAAACACTTTGGTCAAGGTCCCTTACAGGGTTAACATGTAGGTTATTGTTTGTACATTAATTAGTACACATTATAGTGTGCAGGCTTCTGTTAATTTTTTGTGGGATTTATGTTAAACTGTGTTTTCGGTCGCTATTTGTGCTATTCATTCACGCCAGAGTTATTATTTATGGTGTGTTTTTCGTGTTCGTCGGGGACGGTGTGTCATGCCAGACGGATTGGTCTGGTGCCTTAGCGCTGGTGAGAACCAGCACTAGGTTTGTTGGGCCCCGGGAGCCGTGGCATCGCAGCCGTTCTGTGTGCTGATTCGCGCTGGGAGGCAAGAATGAGCCGTCGAGTTTGACCCCTGGATGCCAGCATTACACTCAGCAATGAACCCAGACAGAAGGACTATCTCCATCCTCAGTATGGGCAAGCAAACGCAAATGGATGGAGATGGTGCCAGATCGAATCGAGACATGATACTCATTTTTCTCCTGTAAAGCTAAGTCTTCAGTTGGTGCTACTCCTCTGTGGGTCAAGATCCGAGTCATGAGCATCGAATAGTTAAGATGTCTAACAGATCTAGCTGCTTCATGGTGGTGACAACTAGAAAGCAAATCCTGGGACTTCCTCTCAACAACAAAAGAAAAAACAGTAGGACATTTTCAATGAGAAAGTCGCACAATCAAAACAACCTTACACTGACTCATTGATTCATGTAGAAAACTGGTATCTGCCACCCTTAAGCTATAGTACACACGCTGTAGATACAATCAATCCGTGTTATTATATTACAATAGCGACAACCTTAATGAGTCGTGACTAAACCCTCGCGTCAATAGGCAGTTTACAGTAGAAATACTCAAATTAATTACAACTTTAGACGAATTAATAACTAACTCTAAGATGGCACATGCCCCCTTTACGCGAGGTGTGACAGTTATTCAAATAACAAAGCCATTTTTAACTCTTACTTTGACAAGCAGTCCAGAGAAAAGGAATGCTAACAAGGTGATCGCTAGACAACAGTACTTGATGTGCTAAATGTAGAAAAATCTGGTTCTAATCGTAATTTTAAAAAGCACAAGGGATTGTGCTGCCTGCCCTTACAATCGTAGAAGATATTCCACTAACTTTAAAGTTGAATGTTCTGCCACTGCCTTCTTTCTTCTCTGTATCCTGGGAGAATACTGAGTAAGACATGCCCGTGATCTCCGAGCGACTAAAGCCAATGGGGTCGTCAATGTAATCTTTTTAAGATAGAAGGGAGCAATGAGTCGTTTTAGAATATTCAGTGCACCAAAGCATAATTGATCTATCCTTACCTTACAGGAAGCCAGTGTAACTAATGGTCTAGCAACACAACAGGGGCAAATGTGTGTGCTGTGCTTTGTTCTGACTCAAAACTCTGCGGTGCAGGTCATGACATTGTTGCAACGAGCTATAGCAAGTCAAGATCAAAACACAACTTTTGATAATACAAGAGAAGCAAAACACGCAATTAGCAAGTAAATCACAATGCTACATAGGTTATAAAGGAGCACATGTTCACATAGCTTTTAATGCCAGCTCCTCCTCAACTGAGGAAGAGTTTCCAGCGTGGGTAGTTCACAGTTGATGAAATGCAAGTGACATCATTCAACTGTGGGGACAAAGGCTTGAATTATTAATTATGCACAAGTGTTATCCCAAGACCACTTGCACACTAAATATATGTATGTCTATATTTACAAAGTGCAAAGCTAAAACAAACTCACTAACACGTTTCGTGTGATATTTGCTAAGATCAGATTGTTGAACGTGTACAACAAAATTCATCACTGTAGCCAACAGAGGATCCTTCATCACCCAGGTCCAGATTATCTCTCCACCAGCTTCACCATGACTATACAGATCCTTATGCACGCAGCATGAGGTCCGTCTGCACTCTGGCCTGCTTGTTATATACCCAACAGTCACCACACTGCAGAGAGTGTGCTCTATAATATAGGATGCTTCATGGCCCTGCACTCTCTCCGGAACTTTCTCTTCGCACAGCTTTAGTGGTGTTCAGCTCCCAACAAGTCCCTCGCTGTTCAAATCAGACTCTTCAGCAACCCCCTTGTTCGCCGACTCTGCCGTCTGTCATCGCTCTTTAAACCTGTGACATCTCTGATTAATTAGCTGCTGTCATCTGCAGTTTTTTCACTCCATGTATTCCATATGCAGTCTGTATGAACACTTTAATGTATTTGCATTTTTTTACTGATTGTATTTAATGTACTATGCCCTGTATTTCACTGTATATGATGCTATGATGTATTGTTTCTCACTATCTTGTGAAGTGCTTTGTGATGGTGGTCCAAGATGAAAGGCGCTATCTAAAATAAAGATTGATTGATTGACTATCGCAGAGTGTGATGTGATTCAATCAGCCCTGCATAGCTGCTGCTGTTGCAAAGCACACAAAGAGATCATCCAGTACAGATTTGCATTTGAACACAAATCATTAAAGTCACCCTTCAAGTAGAAAACATGCAAAGTGTGTCTGGGAGCACTCAAAACAATAATCAACCCTTTCCCATTTGAAATGCCTGATTCAAATGTTGCCTCACAGCTGCAAATTCTTCATCAGACAGGAGACTAATGTTGCCGTTTTCTTCAAAAGACCTTTGGCAAATGTGAAATCTACTTCAAAAGTTCTATGCATTTTTTTAACACAGCGAAAACCAACAAAATTTCTTACGCCTCCGTTGACTCACCATAGTTTTTTTTTTTTTTTTGCCTAACTCTCAATATACCACAATGCTTTGCGCTCAGTCTGACAGAAGACTCCATTGAAATCAGTGGAGTCGAGTATCTTCTTAAATAAAATATCTTTCGAAAAGTCCTTTCTAATAAACTGCAATATTGGCTGAAGCAGTACTGAGTGAGGCTGGATTTTCATTGGTTAAACTATTGGTGTGTGCTCCCATTGGCTAGAAGGGTTGTAGTGTTTTCAGCACAGTGTGACAGCTGGAAGTTTGTTGGGAAGTTTGCAGTGAAGTTCGTCTGGTTGATTCGAAATTTGCAGGTCCATACAGCCTTTCATATTAATGAACTGACAAATTAATTAATTAATTAATTATTAGATGAATTAACAAATACGTTTATTAATTTACAAATTTATGGATGAATTGCTGGACAAATTGACCAATTCATGAATTGACAAAACTAACTGACAAACACATTGACAAATTAATGGCTGGATAGTTTTGGCACAAATGGCGCTCCATAGTTGTTGCCTCTTACTGGACTGGTACGCAAACCAAAGGAGAGACGAGCAAAACGTTGATTTAAAATTCCAAAGGCTCTTTCTATATGGGCTCTTGCTTTGTTATGACTCCTGTTATATCGCTGCTCTGCTGGTGCTGTAGGATTGTGCACAAGTGTCAGAAGATACCTCTGTAAAGGATAACCATGGTAACCCACGTGGACTCCATGATACAAGCCTTCCTCAAAATTAGATTCGGGGGCTGTTGTCAAAAATTTGAGCATAATGTGTACTGCCCGCCCATCTTGCTACCACGTTGTGTATTCTTAGGTCATGGTCACACACCATCTGACAATTGATAGAAATACCCACACCTGTTAGTGTAAGCATGGCAATGTAAGATTGGTGTACATTGATCAAATCGCACCCACAGCGAAAAAAAGATCCAGTGGAAAAAAAATGCAACGTTAACAAAACCTGCAGTGCGGGATCAATGGGGTGCCCTCATCTTTTGTGGATCACAGCCGTGGTTCCAGTAGCTCAATTAATCTTCTGGCACCATTCTTGGAAAACCGATACCTCACTTTAAACTCCTGTTCATTTACAGTGCCTATACTAAGTATTCACACCCCTTGGATGTTTTCACAGTTTGTTGTGTTACAACCTAAAATCTTGATGCATTTAAATGGGATTTTTTTTTCCCCCTTTGATTTACACAACCTACTCAGCACCTTCAATGTGTGAAGAAATGGGGAGGGGGCAAATGAATTAAAAATAAAATCCTGAAAAGTCTTCATTAGATAAGTATTCACCCCCTTTGCTGTGACACTCCTAAATAAGATCAGATGCAACCAGTTGAAAGTGTTGAGCAGGTTGTGTAAATCAAAGGGAAAAAACCCATTTAAATGCATCAAGATTTCAGGTTGTAACCCAACAAACTGTGAAAACATCCAAGGGGCGTGAATACTTAGTATAGGCACTGTATGTAGTAAATGGGTCATGGACACAGTGATAACGCCTGGATATTATTCAGGCTGATTGTACTCGCCACGCATACATAACTCTCTCATAGTGGCTCAATATCTTTACAGATCTCAAGTGACTGTGTCGATGGGGTGCAATGAGAGAACTTTATAAAAGGGAACAGCCAGTTAAAAAAATGAATTGAATAATTACACAGCTGTTTTACAAGACAGCTTCATCATCATTACAATTACCCTTAGGTTTAATTACAAACATCGAGAGATAATTGAGATAACTGGGAATTATTTATTACCCATATTGAATGAAAATGCATTTTCAATATATTTAAAAAAATATGAATAATATTTTGAAAAAAATATAAGATTTATATATACATACAATATATATATATATATATATATATATATATATATATATATATATATATGTGTGTGTATATATATATATATATATATATATATATATATATATATATATATATATATACTATATATATATCTATATATATATATTATATATATCTATATATATATATAACTTCTAACTTCACTACAATGAACCCTTCTCATAATGAACCCCCTTTTTTAACGATCCAAGCAACAAGAACTGTTTTTTTTTTTTCACTGGAAATTAGCCCTTACAATGATCACTTATACAAAAAAGTACCCGGACAAAACAATCTCAGTAGTGACTAACACTGAATTTTTTCTAATGTGAATGTGTTATTCTCTCAGTGACAAAGACCTTGATAGTCTATTTCGAAGATAAAGCTGATTCATAAATAACCTATTGTAGTGTGAATCATGTACTGAGCTTCTTGACAGACTGGGAATAGCAAAATTCATCTCGACTTTGGACCTGATGAAGGAATACTGGCAGATCCCCTTAATCCACAGACCACTTGAGAAATCTACATTTTCTACCCCTGATGGTCTGTTTCATTTCACAACCATGCCGTTTGGGCAACATGTATGCAGCAGTGTATATTGATGATGTGATTATCTACAGCTCCACCTGGCGAGAGCATCTGGCTAGTCTGACGGCCATCCTGCAATCTCTGAGGCTAGCCCAGCTGACAGCCAACTTGGGTAAATGTGCATTTGCCAAAGTAGAAACACAATATCTGGGATTTATTATTGGACATGGGCAGGTGAAACCCGTCGCCACCAAAGTCCAGGCTTTGATGGACGCAGCAATCCCGAAATCCAAGTCCCAGGTGATGTCTTTCTTGGGGTTGGCTGGTTATTACCGCTGATTCATCCCAGAGCATGCCACAGTGATCAACCCCCTAGTGAACCTCATGAAAAAGAGAGCACCAAACTGAATTAAATGGACAGAAGAATGTCAGGGGGCATTTGATACCATTGAGCAAAAACTCTACCAAGCCCCTACCCTTATCACAGCAGATTTTTAATAAGTAATTCATCCTCCACACCGACGCTTCGGATGTTGGTCTGGGGCCAGTCTCTTCCTTGCAGGTCGATGAAGTAGAACACCCCATCCCCTACATAAGTAACAAGATGCTCTCTCAGGAGTGTAACTGCTTTGTCATAGAGAAGGAAATGGGCCACTCAGACCTTACTCTACCACCTATTGGGACATTCATTCAGTCTCGTCACTGACCATGCCCCACAGATGAAGGATAAAGGATAGTGGATAGCAATGGTAACTCTGTATCTGGCACTGCAACCCATCAGATATTTTGTGACACACCGTGCAGGGAAAGATTATCAAAATGCGGATTACTTTTCCCGGGAGGGGGGTGTAATGGGAAAAGTGGATTCACCCGAGTGTTCCTTCAGCTCCACTCTGAGCGGTGTGATATGTGACAGAGAGCGAATGAATCCTAGTCAACAATCTATCTCCCTCCCTGTGAGGGAACTGTATAACAAGAACAGTGTGCCTCATACTGGATGGGCTGGCAGTTCATTCCAGGGTCAGTCGGAAGCCAGCCATCCAGGAAGGGGGCGGTGTCACAATGCCCAAAGTCATCGCCCTAATGTGGTAAGCGATGTGTCAGTCATGGATTGGAGGAGACGTGATTGAACTAGCTATCGCAGGGGGCGTGACTAAGCGTATCACAAGGGGCGTGACCCTAACCCTAATCTGTTCCTTCATTATGGTTACCGTGAGTGATAAGTGTTTTGTTTGTTGCTAACTGTCTGGGGCGTGACTAAGGGTATATTAAACCTGGACTACACTTCACCATTGTACACGAAAATAAACCTGAAAATCACCACTTCCACTAAGAGCACTCACTCTGTACTTGTGACCGTGTTGTGTTCGTGTGTTCTTGTCATTATAGTGTTTTGTTTGTTGCTAACTGTCTGTTCTTGTCATTATAGAAAACTAACCTCCAGCTTTAGCTAAACCACCAGCAATTAAACTCGAACTACACTTCACCATTGTACACGAATAAACCTGAAAATCACCACTTCCACTAAGAGCACTCACTCTGGACTTGTGAGCGTGTTGTGTTTGTGTGTGTCCTGTTTAGTGTATTATTATTGCAGGACTGAACCCCGTGGTTTGCCTGAGCGATGCACATCGCTGTGTAGAGCCAGTTATTAGTCAGCAAATAGAGTTTGCTTTTTCACTGTGACCTGTCTTGTGTCTATCATTCCTGAGCACCGCATCACCACTAAACCTGTGCACTACAAACCACTTTGCCACAGGCCCGTCTTTCTCAACTGGAAACTTTGATTAGCAAATTTTTTTTTTTTTTTTAATGTATTTATTGTAGTTAAAACAAGTTGCTTCCTCCCTGTGTTGGGAATTTGAATAACAAATCTTTGCAAGGCTGGAATCCACATCCATTATAAACATACAGCCCAGGTCAGGGGCAGGGCTCTCCCTATCCTATCCATTCCATCAAACAGTCCCTCATTGTTAATTGAGCCCCCAGTTAAGGGCTGCTGGTCTGTATGTTGTTGAGAAAGATTAATACAAGTATCAAGCTGCATTTATGCATAGCAGGATTCCACTATAGAGGTCTCAAGTGTTCTGCAATCAAATAATCTATTTTAATTTTAAACATGATATATTTTCATTGTTGGATTATGGTCTCTGTTTGGCAGTCTGGCAGTAAAAATGTCAGCGCCCTTTTTGAAAGAGAAAATATGCAACAATTCACTGACTGCAACTTCAGACTACTGTGCTGATGGTCCCTCCTCTTCCCCCTCCTAGATTGGTTCTCTGTAACTAGATCTGAGACTGACAGTCATAATCGTCCTATTGAAACCAGGAGTTGATTCAATATATACATTTGTGCATAGATGTGCACTGTGTAATGAGTACTAACATTCTCGTTATGGATTCTGGATTATATTTGTTAATTGGTGTACCGCTGCTACCTGAATGATTATATGATAATCCCTTGCCTGTTTATACTACTAGCCATGTTAATCATGTACACTATTTACCAGAGAAGGAGAAAGCAGGAGTGATGGCAACTTGGGTCTTACACAGTGCTTTACTGCAATCTCCTGACTCTTACATTATATCCCCAACACTAGCCATCCTTGGGTGCAACACTAACCTTCAACACAGATATTTTCATGGAGACAAAGCATTTTTACAAGGGAAAAAAAAGACTTTGAGAAATATAATGATAATACTAACATTCTTCCTGAAAGTTTAATTTTGGATACAACACACTTGAATATCATCTTACATTTTCTTAAAAATATAACCAGATCGATCACTTTAACAATTATAATCACGGTTCCGGTCCCTCCACTGGCTCACTATCTCCATTCGTATCCAATTCAAAACTTTTGTACTCGCCTATTGCTGTCTCGACCTTTCTGCTCCCTCCTATCGCCAGACTATTATTTCTCCCTACACCCCCTCTCGCCCCCCCCCCGCTCCTACACCACTGGCGGATTAGCTGCACCCCCCCTTCTGCTCCCCTGCTTCCAGATCTCGCTCCTTCCCATTACAGGGCGAGTGCTCACTTATCCATCATACTCTCTGTCATGGTCCATCTCTTAGAGAAAAGGGGAGGCACATACCTATTGCAGCTGCACAGCACAGGAATGCTTGTACTGTAAAAACATATTTTAAACAGTACTTTTTGAGTAAGTAGAAAACCAGCTTATTGGTCATATCTATATGAGGGCGTGGCTTACCCTACTACTTAGACTGCCCTTGGTGTTCATGATCTGTTCCTAATGCCAACAGAGAGGGTTTAACTCATCTGCCTGCTGACAACATCATAACTTTGTGGTAAGAGAGAATGCGTGGCTTATAGATCCTGCTTAGTGCAATATTATTAATATAAATATATATTCTTAGAGGCATATAAGTCTCTACAGGTATTAAAAGTATTCAGCCGTGGCTTTACAATTTCTCTTCTTTTTTTATTATTTTTGAGATGTTGATGATTTGCCTGCATCCACAGGATGGCTTTGACAAGGAGATGGTCTTTCATTTCAGTTAACGAAAGGCTTAATAAGGAATAATGATATACAGTACTATATATGATTTACATGAAAAATGATACATTGTGATTAAAACTAAAGTCATTTTCAGCAGACCAGTTTAAAACACATCCTAGAAACACGTGTCTCCCATACTAAGAGGTTTCTTTAGTTGCACTCAGTTTTTATGATTATTTTATGGAAATGTCATGCATCATGAATTGTGTTATATTGTACTGCACAGTGTAGAACTGTTCATGGTTTTATATTGAACTGCACAGTGTAGAACTGTTCATGGTTTATATTGAATTGCACAGTGTAGAACTGTTCATGGTTTTATATTGAACTGCACAGTGTAGAACTGTTCATGGTTTTATATTGAACTGCACAGTGTAGAACTGTTCATGGTTTTATATTGAACAGCACAGTGTAGAACTGTTCATGGTTTTATATTGAACAGCACAGTGTAGAACTGTTCATGGTTTTATATTGAACTGCACAGTGTAGAACTGTTCATGGTTTTATATTGAACTGCACAGTGTAGAACTGTTCATGGTTTTATATTGAACAGCACAGTGTAGAACTGTTCATGGTTTTATATTGAACTGCACAGTGTAGAACTGTTCATGGTTTTATATTGAACTGCACAGTGTAGAACTGTTCATGGTTTTATATTGTACTGCACAGTGTAGAACTGTTCATGGTTTTATATTGTACTGCACAGTGTAGAACTGTTCATGGTTTTATATTGTACTGCACAGTGTAGAACTGTTCATTTTCTGATGCTAATGTAAAATAATTTAAGAACACTTTAAAAATAATATTTGCATAATAAATAAGCGCTGTGAAGTGTGAACAGAAAAAGTCTTCTGTATATCAAGTGCATACATTAAAGCTGTGCTGTTTGATATCAAAGTGAAGGCTGCTTTGTAATTGAGCTATTGCTATCAGCACGGCATTGCAAATCATAAATGGAGAACTAACTGGTAACCACAGGCTTACTTTACAAAAGCAACCATGAACAAATAATCAATATACAAAAGTCAAAACATGGAGTAATTCCAGTACAATAAACTGTGCCAGGCTGGCGTTGCAGTGACGTCAGGCCAGATGCAGAAAGAATAACACCCACAAGGTACCGCAGGTAGGGTGCAAATGGGGCTTACGCTGTTTTATTTTAAATACAAAAATAAATCAAATATATAAACAAAAACAAAACACTTGCTCACTGAACAAAATAAAAGTTTAAATCACGAACACAATAACAACATGAGGTAGCCTTCACAGTTCCTTTATAGAATTTTTTAATTTGTCTCTCGCTCCTCGCTCGCTCTCGTTCCTCCTCTGAACACCCACACTGAACAAAGTTTTTATCTAGGTGGTCATTTCCCAATTAACAACTTAACCAATTAATTAACTTTGGGAGATGACCAACTTCTGTACAAGGACTTTAAATGTGGATGGTGCCACCCAACCACACTGCAAACAAAACAAACTCACGGCTTCTCACCTTCATAAAAATACATAAAACACGGCTCTCACCGTCATATTTAAATACATAAATAAATCATAATATGAAGGAAGGTGAAACCCCGTTCGAAAAATAAATAACCAATATACAGGGCTCCTCGCCCTTTGACAGTCACTATGACCCACTCAACAGTGTTACACTGCAGTACAATCTTGTATGGGTGCTGTTAATCTTTAATCTTTCCCTCACCAGATACTCTTGACCAGTGAAAGCCAGTTCCTTGTGGGGCATTCAAAGAACAATGGATTATTTCTACACAAACTCTACCGTGGTCCCCAACAACTCCACAACTCTTTCAACCAGTTTTGACCCAGAATGCACAGACAATTTGGCTGGGTTTGCAATCTGGACGGCTGTAGAGATTCTAAGTGTCATTCTGGGTATGCCAGCCAATGTGACAGTGCTGTGGATTTTACTGAGGAAACAAACTGCTCTCTCCTCTTCTGAGGTGTTCATACTGAACCTGGCTGTCATGGATGCTTTGTTTTGCCTCAATGCACCCGTTGAGATATGTAATTATTACTTTCTGGAGAATACAATTCTTTCACATGTCACACATGTTTTCTTTAGTTTTAACCTGACAGGGGGTCCTCTGTTCCTTTGCTGTATCTGTGTGGAGCGTTACATGGCAGTGGTGCATCCAATCACCTACCTGGGGTTCAGGTCACTCACCTATAGAGTCCTGTGCTCTGCTGTGGCTTGGGCTGTTACTGTTGTCTTCTCCATCTATCTAGCTCTAATACCATTAGAATCATCCGCATATGTTATATCAGGTTACAACTCTGCCGTGTTTATTGTCATGATTTTCTGTAGCATCTCCATACTGAGGGTCCTGAGGCGGTCTGTACTGGGGAGAGACGAGATCCATCCCATGAAGAAGAAAGCCTTCCAGACAGTTTTTACCATTTTAATGATTGTGTTAGTTTCCTTTTTCCCAGCATTAGCTATTCTCCCATTTAAATCATATTTTAATAATATTACATTTCAATGTTATGTATTGCCAGTCTGCTTTTCCTTTTTTACCCCCAGTATCTGCATACAACCCTTTCTCTACCTGTCTCATGTGGGAGTCTTGTCTTGTGATCAGTTTCCATGCAATGGGGGGTGCTGTACAGCACTGAGCTCCACTCCATGAACTCAACAGAAAACATGTTCCATTGGAGAGCAAGTAGCTTCCAATTAGATGTTTCAGTCCTTTAATTATTAAGAAGTTTTGAATAGAGAAGCCAGGAGAGACGATGTCGTATACAATAGTTCCCACGATACAAATTTTCCCACCCCAACTTCTGGTTGCTTCACAGGATTTTTTTGCCACAAGGGAAAGTTAATCAGTCGTGACGGTCAGAGTAATATTGATCAGCCACTCAAGGTCCTCCTCGAAAATTGGTACGTCAAATTACCAAAACACCAAACAATCAAAGGAAAAGAGGGTCGGAAATGGGGATAAAGGTAAGACTAATGATTCGTATACGAAATTATTATATGTAAAGTTACCATCTATACCGTTCTCCGAACAGGAAAAACTAGGTATACATGTAGACGACTTGGTAAATTTTTGACACAAGGGAAAGTTAGCGAACATTAGTCAGTGAGTGCTGGTCACTAGGCTTGGTCGTACTCTCGACGGTAAAGGTACTAAATACTGCCCCCGACCAGACCGCATTGAACACTGATGAGCAGCTCACTATACTGCCTCCGAACAGACCGCATTGAACACTGATGAGCTGCTCACTATACTGCCTCCGAACAGACCGCATTGAACACTGATGAGCAGCTCACTATACTGCCTCCGAACAGACCGCATTGAACACTGATGAGCAGCTCACTATACTGCCTCCGAACAGACCGCATTGAACACTGATGAGCTGCTCACTATACTGCCTCCGAACAGACCGCATTGAACACTGATGAGCAGCTCACTATACTGCCTCCGAACAGACCGCATTGAACACTGATGAGCTGCTCACTATACTGCCTCCGAACAGACCGCATTGAACACTGATGAGCTGCTCACTATACTGCCTCCGAACAGACCGCATTGAACACTGATGAGCAGCTCACTATACTGCCTCCGAACAGACCGCATTGAACACTGATGAGCTGCTCACTATACTGCCTCCGAACAGACCGCATTGAACACTGATGAGCAGCTCACTATACTGCCTCCGAACAGACCGCATTGAACACTGATGAGCTGCTCACTATACTGCCTCCGAACAGACCGCATTGAACACTGATGAGCTGCTCACTATACTGCCTCCGAACAGACCGCATTGAACACTGATGAGCTGCTCACTATACTGCCTCCGAACAGACCGCATTGAACACTGATGAGCTGCTCACTATACTGCCTCCGAACAGACCGCATTGAACACTGATGAGCTGCTCACTATACTGCCTCCGAACAGACCGCATTGAACACTGATGAGCAGCTCACTATACTGCCTCCGAACAGACCGCATTGAACACTGATGAGCTGCTCACTATACTGCCTCCGAACAGACCGCATTGAACACTGATGAGCAGCTCACTATACTGCCTCCGAACAGACCGCATTGAACACTGATGAGCTGCTCACTATACTGCCTCCGAACAGACCGCATTGAACACTGATGAGCTGCTCACTATACTGCCTCCGAACAGACCGCATTGAACACTGATGAGCTGCTCACTATACTGCCTCCGAACAGACCGCATTGAACACTGATGAGCTGCTCACTATACTGCCTCCGAACAGACCGCATTGAACACTGATGAGCAGCTCACTATACTGCCTCCGAACAGACCGCATTGAACACTGATGAGCAGCTCACTATACTGCCTCCGAACAGACCGCATTGAACACTGATGAGCTGCTCACTATACTGCCTCCGAACAGACCGCATTGAACACTGATGAGCTGCTCACTATACTGCCTCCGAACAGACCGCATTGAACACTGATGAGCAGCTCACTATACTGCCTCCGAACAGACCGCATTGAACACTGATGAGCAGCTCACTATACTGCCTCCGAACAGACCGCATTGAACACTGATGAGCTGCTCACTATACTGCCTCCGAACAGACCGCATTGAACACTGATGAGCTGCTCACGCATACTGCACTATACTGCCTCCGAACAGACCGCATTGAACACTGATGAGCTGCTCACTATACTGCCTCCGAACAGACCGCATTGAACACTGATGAGCAGCTCACTATACTGCCTCCGAACAGACCGCATTGAACACTGATGAGCTGCTCACTATACTGCCTCCGAACAGACCGCATTGAACACTGATGAGCCGCTCACTATACTGCCTCCGAACAGACCGCATTGAACACTGATGAGCAGCTCACTATACTGCCTCCGAACAGACCGCATTGAACACTGATGAGCAGCTCACTATACTGCCTCCGAACAGACCGCATTGAACACTGATGAGCAGCTCACTATACTGCCTCCGAACAGACCGCATTGAACACTGATGAGCTGCTCACTATACTGCCTCCGAACAGACCGCATTGAACACTGATGAGCAGCTCACTATACTGCCTCCGAACAGACCGCATTGAACACTGATGAGCAGCTCACTATACTGCCTCCGAACAGACCGCATTGAACACTGATGAGCAGCTCACTATACTGCCTCCGAACAGACCGCATTGAACACTGATGAGCCGCTCACTATACTGCCTCCGAACAGACCGCATTGAACACTGATGAGAGCTCACACTTGAACAGACCGCATTGAACACTGATGAGCTGCTCACTATACTGCCTCCGAACAGACCGCATTGAACACTGATGAGCTGCTCACTATACTGCCTCCGAACAGACCGCATTGAACACTGATGAGCTGAGCTCAGTATTCGCCTCCGCAAATTGATATTCTCATTATGACTAGTCGACGAGTGATATATGACGGAGACTTGTCTGGAGTAAGCTGTACGACACGGAATGGAGTAATGACCTAAACTGACACTCAATGCATCATTCACGTAAATACTTAATTACAAATAAATTGTCTTGTTATTCATTGTTTTAACATTTATTAATAATCACCGACGTTCTTATTAATAATAATAATAATAATATAATAATAATAATAATAATAATAATAATAATAATAATAATAATAATAATAATAAAAAACAAGCACATTCATTATTATCGTTATTATGCAAGTATTAAGCACTGATATTCATTTGAACTATATGTATATACACATTAACATTTACTGTACAATTTTTAATCAAAAAAAAAGTTTCACTTCACACCTCGGAAAACAACACCAAAAAAATAAATAAAACAAAACCCTTGGATTTTAGTTTCTGCTCCAATGGGAGTTTTCCACTATTGTGATATCAAATCCTGCGACGGAACCAGAAGTTGGAGTGGGAAATATTGTAAACGACACCGGCAACTTGGATTTGTGCTGTCAATTTCAAACAGCTACAAGCACCTCAATCAGGCAGTACAAACCTTGGCAAAGTGCCCAGCCCCTGGGCTATTTATTTGTGTTGTATGTTACATGTAGTGTGTTAATATTGGTGTATAGTCATTGGTACATGGGATATAAATGGGTCTGTGTAACAAGAGTGTTTAAAATGAATATTTGTATTTAGGCACGAGGATTGCACAGCACTTCATGTGCAGGTAAAGTGTAATAATATGTGAGCACAGGGAATTGCACTTTATTAATTCACTTGCAGTTGTACCGCGACTCCAATTGAATGATTGATTAGCAGTCGAGTCTCGGTATAGCTGCATAAAAGCAACATGTTTTCACTCACTCGGGGTTGTGTGTTCGGTGAGTGGAGGACGGGTGTGGAGAGGAGAGAATTAAAAATGAGAAAACTTAAAGTAATTTATATGACTGTTGTTTTCACTCACCTTGTTTGTCTGTTAGTCCACTGTTTGTTTAAGTGTTAGTCCGTTTTGTTTGTCTGTTTATTTTGGCCTCATGTGCCGTATGCTGTTTTTGTTACAATCTTTTTATTTACTGTCTGTTCATTTATTAAATGCTGAGCGCAAGAAAGTGCTCAGCTTCCCCAAATATCCACCACTCTGTTTATTTTGTGTTGGTTCCTGTTTCTGGTTTGACGTCACCCACTTCAGCCATCTTTGTGACAAAACATATCAACAAAACTCATTATTTAAGAATCAGCACTCCAATTGAATGAGCAATTATAAACATCATTACAAGTTTGAAATGTCATGTTAAGCTAATTGCTCTATATATGATTTTTTAACTGGATTACACAACCCTATAGTACCTGCAGGGAGTTTCATTGCATAAAAATCGCTTGTCTTTCTATTGTAAATAAATCCACTTCATTCTGTCAGTTGGCTGAGACTCCAAATCAAAGCTTCAGAGTTTGAATTTTAGACATTTTTTAACAAGGGAATTAATTTTTGCATGCATTTTCAGAATAAAATACATTTTACTTTTGAATATAATATTCTTCTCAGTATATAAACTGTAAAGCACGTGTGTTATTAATGTTTGTCTGTATTTATTTATTTTCCTGGTACTAGCTGATGCATCAGCTGTCATTGTTTCTTGTTTATTTTTGCTAAGCTTGTTACAATATATTGTAATTATAATTATTTTATTTGTAAATGTTGTTTGGATCCTTAAGGGCTGGGAGTCATATAATCTTCACACTGATAAATTTGGACAGATCACCTTAGCGGAAAGGATGAAGGTAGCAGTGTGCAGGTGTTTTCTTGAGAGATCTTGTGTTTGGAGTTTGTTCTGCTTTCTTATTGTTTTTAAACATTCATCTTCAAGTGAGCTGCAGAAGAGCACCATCACAGCAAAATCCCCTTTGTGTGCTTCCTTTAATGTCTTCAAATACTAGACAATTGGACACCAGTTCACTTTGCACACAGCATTTCAACTTAGTCTGACAGAGGATTGACAAACGCACTTCAGAAGATCTGATCTGTAACAAATCAGACCAATCATGGGATACAACCCAGATCTAAAGAGAAAACAATCAGGGATTGTAAAAGAGACTGAAGAGTGTTTTTATTGCAGGTATAGTAAGGTCACCAGCCACAAGGTCATACTTTGAAACACGTAATTAAGAACTGGAAATATTACAAAGTACAGCCTGTTGGTCAATGTTTAAAACCTACATTTACCTTGAATTTCTGGTATTTCACCAGGTAACATTCCTCTGAGGAAAATAGTCCCTAACATAACTAGAACAGAAAAACAACATACCTGTAGAGAAAACATTATTATTATTATTATTATTATTATTATTATTATTATTATTATTATTATTATTATTATTAATTATATTATGGCTATTGCTTTACATACTTATTTATTTGGGTGGGGTCTACTCTTTCTTATTATAATTTATCTGCACATGTGCAACTGTGGAATAGACCGTGTAGTGTTGAGTCGAAACTCCTTCTTGGAGGCGGGGCATCATTCAAGCAGGCAGGGAGTGGATTGGCTGGTGCGGAAAGAACTGAAACAGGGTTGGCAGTTTGACTGGCTGGTTTTGAGGGAGGGGTTGTTTGGATCCAGCCGATGACAGAATTATGGACCAATCGTGTCTTCCCTGTTTTGCTGTCCAGTAGCTGTGAATTGAGCCTTCATTACGAGGTCCTGTCACAGACATGATTTCGCTTGTCTCTAGACCAGCGTCAGAAAGTATGTTTAAGTAGCTTTTTATGTTATCAGATTAGTTGTAGATTAGAATGTTAAGGGAAAAAGCCGGTATTTATGTGCGGATTGATTTTAAAATATAATTCACAGTTAAGCACTTCAACGTTCCAGCGGGCATCTATGCAAAATAGAAGCCGGCTAGATCTGGAAGCTGATTTGGCTGTTCGCACTCAATCATTTTCTAATTAACGAAAAAACACTCGATGGCAGAACGTGTCTCAATACTAACAGAAACACATTATTATTTATTATGCATCGTTGCTATAAAACCGTTTCTTTAGCGATAGTGCCCATCGATGAAGGCTTTACCGTGTGGGAGTTGACTACGAATGGAGTTATGCGTCCAGAGCCGAAGGCGAAGTCACGGTCAAATATCACACAGTAAAGCCTTCATTGGGAGGGAACTTTAAAACATAGATTTACCTTGAACTTGTAATGATTCGTCAGGTACCCTTCCACTGAGAAACGTTGTAAGAGAATAGTCCCAACAAAGTTGATAAAGGATGACATATAGCATTAGAGAAAAAAGAAATAACTTTATTAAATAACATTTTTCACTTGTCAGAGCTGTTTGTAGTTTATCTGGACAGTGGCAGATATCTGAATGGAGCAATATCACTGAGCTGTCCATGCCTCGGTTTGCTGTTGTTGAAAGATGCTGTCTGAGCTCTAGTCGAGATGACAGTCTGTGATTGGCAGTTGCTGGTCCAGGATTGGTTGCTTTCGTCAGAGCAAAGTATTGATTGGCTGGTTTTGATGGATAGTAAAATACATTTGGACCAATTGTGTCTTTGTTTGGTATTTGCTATCCAATGGATGTGAACTACACTTTTCAATACAGCGAGTCAAAAAAAGCCGGTACTTGCGCGGATTGATTATAAATTCTCACACCCAGAGATTTTCATGCAGGTAGGTATATAAGGATATAAATGATACATCTGTAGGTGTTTTAATATATTTGCACACTGCTTTACCAGTGAATAAAATACAAAACATGGAAGCAATGTATATATTTCATATACACATACATACAAACATTAGAGCATCTACAATCTTGATACATTACACATTTAAAAAAGTTATTATCTTACATTAAATCATATCACATGTGATATTTTATCATTATTTGGTTTTCTTTCCCTAGACTAAGACAATGCAATGCATATCTCCAAACAAATCCAGCTGAAGAGCCTGTGAAGCAGTGATCTGCAAAATGAATACATGAACACATTAATTAATATTGAGGTGGATACTTTATAGAGGTTTGCTACGCCTGCAGTAACCTTGGTGGGAGGCATATTTAAATAAGGAGGTGCTCAAGCAGCTGAACATTAGGACTCTGGCCCAAATTTATAAAGGGGAAAAACCGACCGCAAAAAGCCCCGTAATGTGTGTGTTCAGTACGGCCGCACTCCGTCAAAATAACGACCTATTTTATAAGACCAATTAGGTAAAGCAGATGATTCCACAATCAACCAATTTAAATAGCCCTCACTGCAATTAGCAGTGGAGAATTACACACCTCTCACAATAAATAGAGGGTTTGGGTCAACCCTGCTTTTGTAGGCTACCCATTCCAAAAGAAAATGAATGACACGCAAACACCTCAGGCTGGTACTAGCCATGGTGATGAGGATGCTCAGAAGAGAAAACTGAATTTACCAATATGGAATTGGAGATTTTGGCAGAAGCAGTACTTGTAACACATGAAGATGTGTTACCAGCTCGAAACACATCACCAGGGCAAATTAATGAAATGTGTGCGGTGGCTTCTTAATAAACAAATGCATCACTTCAGAGTTTCTATTAGTTCAACTCCTTATTTCATATAGAATAATTCCAGGCATATAGACTTTTCAAACTCCAGAAACAATATGTGTTATTTACTTACATCTTAGTGTATACAAGCTTACCATTCTCTAGTGATGCTGCCATGCAGAAACTTGTACCCCTGAATAGTTAAGAACAGACTGAAGTATATCTCCAGCATGGTCAAACTGAGAAGAAGGCCTTTAATCCCAGCAGTCATGAACTGGTAAAAATAAATAGATATAAATGTATTTGCAATTTGGAAATAAGAGATACAGCTAAACAATCAGCACTCGACTGATCCCTCACACTCAGTTCTACACATTGTCCAATAGATGGAGCCAAAGGACCACAAATATGAACAATGACATTTAAATTGCAATGCAATTGTCAGTAGGAAAGGTCATACAAATTCGTCTCACGCTTTAACTTGGATAAAAGTAACAGGCCCTTGTGGGATCCTGCAATAAGGCTGTTTGAAATGGGCTTCAGCAGACAGGCCTGTGGCTCGCAACCTTCTTCATCTTCTATTCCTCACCGGGTTTGTTATCTTGTAACCCTTTAAGGTACAAGGACATGTGTGTCCCACAAATACAAATGATGCAAACTTTCTTAATTTTGCAATGAGGTGCACGAAACAGGGTTTAAACAGAAAAAGGGTTTAAATACATTTTGTAAGCTAATCATTTAGCCATTGTGTTATTATCTTAGGCCATAATTCGTGACGAATAATTTAATGTACCTTATTTGCATGATAATAATCTAACGTATGAGATATGGCACATTATAATTGGTGTTATTATGCATATATACAATGTAACCTTAATGTGTACCCTAACCCTAACCCTAAACCTAACCCTACCCTAACCCTAACCCTAACCCTAACCCTAACCCTAACCCTAACCCTAACCCTAACCCTAACCCTAACACTAACCCTATCCCTAACCCTAACCCTGGACCTAACCCTAACCCTAAACCTATCCCTAACCCTAACCCTAACCCTAACCCCCTAACCTAACCCATCTAACCCTAACCCTAACCCTATCCTCTAACCCTAACCCTAACTGGGATTTGGGATCCGGGATTGGGATAGGGATTGATTAGGATAAGGGTATGGGATTGTGAGTGGGATAGGTGTGGGATCCCTATTGGTACCCTGGGATAACCTAAAACATGATTGGGGGGAATCCTTTTTTTTACATAGATGGCTAGGACACGTGTCCTATACTTGGGTGATCCCTAACCCTGATTGCAACCAGCCTATGAATACCCACATTCCTGGAACTTGGTGTACTCTACTATATATGGTGCAACAAGATAACATTGTAACTATGCATAATAACACCGTAATTATATGTAAGTATAGATGTATTTACTAAGTAACCACTGTGTGAATGCACAGTAATTAAAGACACTTTGTGTACAGTATGACTGAAGAAAGCTTCCACTTACACTTAGCTGATCCTCGTTACTGTATGAATTCCAAAAGGACAGATCCACACAATACAAAACTATTCCAATCCCAGCAGAAAGAGAACTTCCCAAGCTCATTTTTAAACAGACCTGAGCAAAGAGGAAATAACATATTACTGTGACATCATTTAATATAGGAAAATCCCACAGCTGACCCGGACCTTTCTTGAGACAAGGAGATGTGATTGTTAACAGCACACTGATCAGAACATTATCAAGGACTGCCACCCCATTAATATTGTAATATATTCCCACTCATTCTACTTTACAATTCTCAGTACATTTCAGGATTTAGTTAGTGATTGAAAAAATAAGTCTTCACAAATGAAAGCAGTTTTATAAACATATTAGTGTATTTCATTAGTGTAATGGCTTGATATTTGACTGGTGAGCCCAAAACCGAACTCAGATTCCTGATTGTATTCACTAGAGGTGAGCCCATAACCGTACGCAGATTCCTGATTGTATTCACATTAGTGTGATGGCTTGATTTTTGAGTTATCTTTCCCCTTTCGTCACCTTTCTGCTCTCGATTTTATATATACATGCAGTGCAGTGTTGACTTTGTATACGCCTGTGGCTGTCGAGAATGTGTAATCATGCGTTTGAAAAAACAGATTTCCTCTGTGAAACACTAAGGCCCCCAGCGGTTTGTGGCAGTGCTTGTGAAGCACAGGCCCCCAGAGGTTTAAATCAAGGTGCTTGTGGCACAGGCCCCCAGAGGTTTAAATCAAGGTACTTGTGAAACACAGGCCCCCAGAGGTTTAAATCAAGGTACTTGTGAAACACAGGCCCCCAGAGGTTTAAATCAAGGTGCTTTGTGAAACACAGGCCCCCAGAGGTTTAAACCAAGGTACTTGTGAAACACAGGCCCCCAGAGGTTTAAACCAAGGTATTTGTGAAACACAGGCCCCCAGATTAAACCAAGGTATTTGTGAAACACAGGCCCCCAGAGGTTTAAACCAAGGTATTTGTGAAACACAGGCCCCCAGAGGTTTAAATCAAGGTACTTGTGAAACACAGGCCCCCAGAGGTTTAAATCAAGGTACTTGTGAAACACAGGCCCCCAGAGGTTTAAATCAAGGTACTTGTGAAACACAGGCCCCCAGAGGTTTAAATCAAGGTGCTTGTGAAACACAGGCCCCCAGAGGTTTAAAAATAAGCAAGGTCACTTGGGTGAACCCGACCCCCAAGGTTAAAAAGTAATCAAGGTGCTTGTGAAACACAGGCCCCCAGAGGTTTAAGTCCCGAGGCACTTGTGAATTTGCTTGCTGTGCCACCCGACCCACTATTCATATCTAATAATCCACTTACCCATAATATTTTTGGATACTTCTCTACTGCAACATATAGAGATCCACACACCAAAAACTGCCAAAAAACAGTATTTATTTAATATTTTATTATGTATTCAAATACACAAATACAAGTAAAACTTCAACTCACAAACAAGCAGTAATGCAGAATGCAATGGAAACTGTCCTGGCTCAATGCATTCTGTAACCTAACAAACAGCTTTTCAACAGAAAAATATACTGCATATGGCTACGCTTATAATAATGTTTTTTAAATTACGCTGCTATAATATAATAATAATAATAATAATAAAAAAAACTAATAAACAACACATGTGTAAACATTTTTTTTTTTGGTTCCTGGGTATTAAGTGTTATTTCCTCATTGCTTATGCCCCAAAAGTATAGAAAATGGCTATTATTCCCCACAAACCTTTGCTTTTGTGACCAGGACAGAGACATTTCAAAATATCACTATTTCCAAAGGAAAAATGGGCAAATGTGTGTCCTTTTGTTCACATAAAGTCAGAAAAAAACATCGTATGAATCCAAATTAACATGTATTATACTAAAGTAATACAAAGATGACTCAAAAGATTTAGAAGTGAGATTTTTTTCACGATTTACAATTATACTGTAAACACAGTATAATCGTAAATCTCGAAAAAACTACTCACTCTCCGAAATATCAATCCAAGTAAAGTGTCAAAACAAAACCACAACATAGTGAATACACAACTAACAGTAGTGTATACTAAAGTTCAATACAAAGGATGACTACATTTTCTATACTGTTGATGCATAAGCAATTAGGAAATAACACTTACTACCCAGGAACAAAAATTGTGTTTACACATGTCTAATAGAACACAATCACTGAAATAAAATTGCTTAGAAAATCATTAAAAAGTATAACAGATATATACTATTTATATGATAAAATAATAAAAGCATTTAATAGGGAATATGATGGCAAATATTTAGTCGAATAAAATTGTCCTTTAACCAAAACCAGATCAAAAGGTAAATTTGATAAATTCGTAACACGTGAAGAGGAGACCATCCGCCAAACGATCAAAATCCAATACATTTACCCACCCAATGATCATCTGAGAGCCTTGAAGATAGAAAGCAATGCCATGTAAGGATGACAGAAGGACCAAATGCTGAAGCAGGGATCCTAACCAGCTCTTGTTTCCCTCAACACTAGAGCTGCATTGACCACGTAATTAATAAAAACCCCTTATTATATAATATCAGTTAAGTGCTGTAACACAGATACCTGCCATAGCCGATTTTTTGAAAGCATTTGCATTCATTTAATTAATATCAACTCTGTTATGTGGACAAAGCTCATGCAGCCCGTTGAAATGTTACTATACTACTGACTTCTATAATTTACATACAGTTTCTTTTTCATCCGCCATACATCGATTCTGCTGCATATTGAAATCAATACAATGTAGCCGACAATTTAGTCTGGGCTTTGAATCAAAGTCATTGTGAAAGAATGTATTGTATACTCCTGTCGAGTGCTGAAACACCAATGAAAGTCATTCTACACATCATATATTAATTATTATTATTATGATTAGTATTATTATTATTAGTATTATTATTATTTATTAATGTATTTATTGTCCACAGCATAGACACACGGGGGGTAATCACAATACGATAGTGGATATAGCTGTGCTATATTTTTTCCCCCCCACCCCCCCCCTGAATCCAGTCTGCAAGATTGCAACTGTCGCGCACCTGCACTCCACTTCACTCCTCAGACCGAACGACTGGGCCCCTTGGTGTGTACAGGTTGTAAAAATAAATAACAAATAAATACAAACCGTGCATATTCTAGCCTCTGCACAAAATCGCTGACCACCAGTACGCGGAGACGGTACACATTTCTAGCAGATGACGGTTTAGCCTGTACACACAGAAGTACTGTGAGTGTTCAACTTTACAACACAATGAAGTACGGTGTGGATATACTGGATCAAATGGCAAGGTTGTATTCTGTCAAAGGTGGTACTCGCTGCTGGCCTGTGGATGTTTTATTTATATAATGTTTTGGACCTGGCAGCCATAAACGCTTTGGTTTTGTATAAGGAGGCAGCATCACGCACAATCCGCGTCTGAGCAGAACTTCCCATTTTGCAGCTAAGACCTGCACTGGGCATAACATTTTGATAAGAATACCCGAAAGCTGGGCTGGAAATGCCCTTCAAATCTTCAGCCAGCGCGCTCCCAGAGGCCAATAAACAGAATAAAGACAAGCCAGTTTGCAAAATGGCCATAAAACAGAACTTGTGTGATGTCTGCACAATGGCCAGTAATGGAAATCATTTCATATTCACCCTTCTATCTTGCCCAAGAATATGAACTATCATGACATAAAGACCATCCATACTGCCGTTTTTAATTTGGAGTCACTAAATGCCACCAAACCCATGACGTCCCAAACATAATGAAGGTAACTATTTATACCATGTGTCTCTAATTACGGTTGTATTTACATAGGAGAACTATAGTAAATGCAATGTGACCCTAAAAAACACTAATTAGAATTACAATGATTTGATACACAATTACAATGTACTTCATGTGTAACTCTTTTGGCACGAAATATGCAGTACACCAGTTGTAATCAGAAAAGGGTTTAGCTTTAAGAGTTAGGGTTTAGTGTTATATCATGCAAAAGTACATTTTTAGCAAATAACATTTGCATATAACCCTTGGTAATTATGTGTAAGTACTAACATAACATAAAACATAAACCATATTTAAAAACAGTGTGTTTCTTACACCCAGGGCTGTTGGCTCCACCTTGAGAAATTCCCCCAATGTTGCTGATTTCCTGGGCACCAAACAAGCTGGTTCATATCGTCGCAGTATGTTCTCAGAATCTTCTTCATCCTGGGCAGCAATATTGATGCTGCTGTCCATGAAACTTGCCATGATCTGAGAAAAGAGATCCCATTTTATTCTATTGTTATTTCATGAGCTCTCTGTTCACTTCGTGATCATGAAAAGTGAGGTGCCTTGTTTTTAACTCATCTCATTATAGAAATCCGCTTTGCTCAGTCCCCTTGCTAGTGCCTGTATAAAATCTGACAAACATTCAAAACTGTCAAAGGATTGTAGAATACATGTGTAAGGGATAAACAACAAAGCAATGAACCCCTTTGAGTTATTTAGATGGCTTACAGTGTTACAGAACACCCTGCAAAGTATACAAGAAATGAAATGGTTAGCTTTGCTGTGTTGTCCGTGTCACAGAATTATACTTTTAAACATATTGCTGTCCCTTTCTGTATTTGTAATCTATTATCACACATTGTTGGCCCAATTTTGGAAATAGTTTTCATTTTCGGTGGAAATAGCAAAATCTGCAGAATTTTTCCACCTCTTAATCCATTAAAAAAACACCCTCTATTATCTAAAGTTATCCTCCAGTGGATCACTTTTCATCAGAGCTCATCTTTGTCAAAGAGCCGGTTTTTCGCTCATTGGTGGGGGTGGGTGTTGTTGGGTGTGGGGGGGGTTTCTTAGGAGCTTTAGCACTAGAAGACCCACGATGTTTTAAATGTAATTTCCTCCAGTCGTGCCCATCTGTTTCTTGAAAAAAACACTACATTAAGATCGAGTTAGGCCAGATTTACTACTATCGGATCTCAACAAGTTCGCAAGTGATAACGACATTTAGACAGTGAATACCTACAATACAAGATTGGAAGTGGAGAATGGCTCACGAGCAGCGAGGGGTTAACAACTAAGGGGCTGAGTCGGCAGGAGTACTCTTTCTGGTCCCTTATGTTAAATATTCTCGGCCAAAGTCTCATGACAAACGTCGGATGACTAGCAGGCTGATATAAAACCTGTTAATTAAATCCACTAAACCTAGCAGACGCGCCTTTTCCGATACAATTGCAATTTACATATATGTACATGTTAAGTACATTATAACTATGCACAATAACACTGTAATTATGTGTAAGTACACAATAATC
>NC_054579.1:2649578-2715847 GCF_017654505.1 Polyodon spathula | reverse complement strand
GAACAAAAATATAAAGCAACATGTAAAGTGTTGGTCCCAAGTTTCATGAGCCGAAATAAAAGATCCCAGAAATTTTCAATACACACAAAAATCTTATTTCTCTCAAATTTTGTGCACAAAATTGTTTACATCCCTGTTAGTGAGCATTTCTCCTTTGCCAAGATAATCCATCCACCTGACAGGGGTGGCATATCAAGAAGCTGATTAAACAGCATGATCATTACACAGGTGCACCTTCACAAGTACATTCAACCAGCCTCACAACCGCAGACCACATCTAACCACGCCAGCCCAGGACCTCCACATCCGGATTCTTCACCTGCGGGATCGTCTTAGACCAGCCACTCGGACAGCTGATGAAACTGTGGGTTTGCACAACCGAAGAATTTCTGCACAAACTGTCAGAAACCGTCTCAGTGAAGCTCATCTGCGTGCTCATCTTCCTCACCGGGGTCTTGACCTGACTGCAGTTCAGCATCGTAACTGACTTCAGTGGGCAAATGCTCACCTTCGATGGCCACTGGCACGCTGGAGAAGTGTGCTCTTCAAGGATGAATCTCGGTTTCAACTATACCGGGCAGATGGCAGACAGCGTGTATGGCGTCGTGTGGGCGAGCGGTTTGCTGATGTCAACGTTGTGAACAGAGTGCCCCATGGTGGCGGTGGGGTTGTGACATGTCACCCATGAGCATGTTTGGGATGCTCTGGATCGACGTGTACAACAGCGTGTTCCAGTTCCCACCAATATCCAGCAACTTCGCACAGCCATTGAAGAGGAGTGGGACAACATTCCACAGGCCACAATCAACAGCCTGATCAACTCTATGCGAAGGAGGTGTGTCGCGCAGCATGAGGCAAATGGTGGTCACATCAGATACTGACTGGTTTTCTGATCCATGCCCCTACCTTTTTTTTAAGGTATCTGTGACCAACAGATGCATATCTGTATTCCCAGTCATGTGAAATCCATAGATTAGGGCCTAATGAATTTATTTCAATTGACTGATTTCCTTATATGAACTGTAACACAGTAAAATCTTTGAAATTGTTGCATGTTGCGTTTATATTTTTGTTCAGTGTATATATTCCCTGTCTTGTGTCCCCACACAGCCTGTATAACCAACCACTGGTTCTGTTTTCAATTCAGAGTCGTACGGGCTGGGGAATGACATCAGAATCTTCCTATCCCTGGGGATCCTTCTTGTGCTCTCAGTTATTGTGGGGGAAGACTGCAGTAGCAGACAGAGGAAGGACCGTGGGAATGGTAAGGGAGCTTCCCTTATGGAGCAAATATAATTGTTTTTTATTACATATTTATTAAATTTATATTATTCAAGGATTAGCAAAGGATTAGCAAAGATTATTAGTATTGCAGAAATACACAGTTATTGCATTACACCTGTAGCTCGATGTAATGGTCATCTAGTTTAAACAGTTACAAGGCAGGTGTGCGATATCTTCCTGAACTGGGGGTTATTCTTTCAAGAACAGGAGTCCTGTAATATAAAGAATAACAGATGGGCTGCAGTGCAATGGATTCTGGGGCATATTAAAAATATGATAATATTCATTATTTGTAATATATTTGGTGATCCAAAATATATAGTAATATACTGTTTAATCCATATATTAGACTGTATTTTTAAATACATTCCAATATACAGTGGAACCGTGATTAAAGACCACTTCAGTCTACCAGCAATCAAGGCATTTTTACCATCCTGATTTGTACTCACTGAATCAACCTTCAATATGAAGTCCACCCCACTATTACAGATTACAAGCACCATCTGCATTCCCAAACACATCAAAACTGCGTTAAATGAGCTCATTGCTGTGCACTGCCAATGAGTTTTTAAAAGGAAAGAAAGAACCATGTGGATGCAATTAGCTGGTTTGCTGAAGATGGTTCTAAAGGCTGTTTGTACCTAATACAATGCTGCTCTCTTACAGACACCAATGGACAATAATCCGAGCCGTCCTTCAACGCTGTCCTTTGATCTGCAGTGCAGGTGTAACACGTCTTGTAATACGACACAAGACAACTCACAAGTTACAAAGAAATATCCTGCGAGGAAGAGGAGAGATCTACAAAAAGCACCACTTTGTGAACGCGAAGTAAAAGCACTGCTATCTTGTGTTTTCTGATAACATGTACTTAGTTGTTTTTTTAACAAGTTTCTGAATTCAACAGTGCTGATTGTATAAAGTGTTACTGAACACCCTGCAGTGTGCACAAGAAACACAATGCTTTGCTTCTGCTCTATCTATTTCACATGCCTTCTTCAATTTATTCACGTTATTTTTCACACCTCATGGAAATACATTTCTCAGGAATGTTTATCAGGAGAAGATCATTTCTCTTAAAATCGTCACAGTTTTTCCAGATCAGCCTCCTGCTTGTAACAAAGCTGGTGCTCTGAATGAGTAGCGAGTTGTGGGAACAGGAAATTAGCAATTTTACAAGAGGGGGCATGAACTTGATACACTGCAGGGTGATTCATAATTCACACAACAATGTCAGAGATGTATTATGATTTCCATCTGGCACACTGAACTTACAGCACAGAGCTGCAGAGTGCTGCTGCCATTGCAGGGTTACTGTTAGCTTCACTGGTCAAACACACTCTTCATTATGTAGATGAAAAGGGCTTTTCTTTTGGTTGTGTTTATTTAGTTTTGCATAATAAAATATTTTGATCTAAGTATTATTATTATTATTATTATTATTATTATTATTATTATTATTATTATTATTATTATTATTATTATTATTCGACTTGTCATTGGTGTAACCGGACATGTGGTTACAAAAAGTTTTTGTGAAAAAAATTTTTTGGTACTAAAAACATGTACAAGTATGTTAGTGTAAAATGCCAGAGAGAACCAGCACTCAGGCCCACTCAGAATGTGCTAATTGTGAGTCATGAGTTTAATTAAACAACAACAACAACAAAAAAATGGAGTTGACAAAGTTAATGCCTTTAAAACTATTGATACAAAACACTTAAAGTTACAAAATGGTTTTAAGAATGAAATGGTATCCAATCATGCAAGACAATAAAGTAGGCAAATATATTTAACGCTGTATCTAAATTTAGACGCAATACATGTATCCAGTTATGTGAATTTAAATGTATTACAATCAATAAGATCCAGTAGTGCAACTTTAAATACATTGCAGTGATCAGTAAGATCCAGTAGTGCAAGGTTACATCTATCCCAAAGGCTGGTACAGATCCACACAATGATATTGCACACTGACAATGAAGCTGAGACAGCAGGCTGATATTATTAAACAAACAAAACCAAAACCAAGTGCTGTGACAAACTGAAGAAAAACCAATGATACAAGATAAAGTATTTCTGTAAACAACACAAAAAAAACATTGGATTACATAAATACAAAAGAAAAATAGCACCCTGTTTTTCTGTAGAATTTATCTTAATTATCTTATTAAATTATGTTTTGCATTCCCTCTAGAAACATACACAGGAGCTTCTGTAGAGCGCATTCGTTATAAATACACACATCAAAGCATCAAACACTGTCTAAACCTGGGGAGAGTCACACAGCTGGATTCTGTTGCTCTACAGCCCCTAGTGGCCATGTGGTTTCAACGTCATTCCTTTTTTAAACTCCAATTTCCAACCATTAATATCTCGACAGTGGTAGGGGGTAGAGTGACATCCTTTCAAACCTGAACACTATGTTACATTGTCTCTTTAAATCTTTAAACATTCTTTCAATAGGATTCAAAAGATAAGAGAGGTTAAAACTTTAATATGTCCAATGTACAATCTCAATGATAACGTCATTTTTCAGCAGATCTGGAGGAACAACTGTAAAAGCTACAGCTACAGTACTCAGCACTGAGATAGCAATCTCTGCTGACTCAATTCCCTCTGGTGGTTAGAATTTGACTGGATTGGTGGCTTTACAGTTATTCTGATTTTAATGTTGGTTTTTATGGCGTGCACGTTTGAGTCTTTGGGAGGTGGCAGTTCTTCTATCAGGTCCACTCGGAAAGGCGCACACACTTCATAACACAAGGCACTGTGTGAGGATGCTGCCTCTCGATGGGTGATATCAGTATCAGAGTTTACTGATCCTGTTTACACACCGTTGCTGCCTAACCCTAACCCTATATCACAAGACACTGTGTGAGGATGCTGCCTCTCGATGGGTGATATCAGTATCAGAGTTTAGAACATAAGAACATAAGAAAGTTTACAAACAAGAGGAGACCAGTCGGTCCATCTTACTCGTTTGTTTGTTAGTAGCTTATTGATCCCAGAACCAGGGACTTTTTCGACCTGAAAAAAGAAACAAGGACCAAGGGTCACAAATGAAGATTAGACAAAGGGGCATTCAGAACAGAAAATAGGAGGCACTTTTTTACACAGAGAATTGTGAGGGTCTGGAATCAACTCCCCAGTAATGTTGTTGAAGCTGACACTCTGGGATCCTTCAAGAAGCTGCTTGATGAGATTTTGGGAACAATAAGCTACTAAGAACCAAACAAGGAAGATGGGCCAAATGGCCTCCTCTCTTGTAAACTTTCTTATGTTCTTATGTTCTTATATCCCAAGGCACCGTTGCTGCCTAACCCTAACCCTATATCACAAGGCACTGTGTGAGGATGCTGCCTCTCGATGGGTGATATCAGTATCTGAGTTTACTGATCCTGTTTACACACCATTGCTGCCCGTCATCTTTCTTTTTTTATATTTATTATTACTAAATAACATGACATCAATATTAAACTACTGACATGAATTCATTCACATTAACATTCATAAATATGTTAATACATCTACCTCTCCCCCCCCCACCTGATACAGCCTTATTAGAAAAGATGTCTAAATAAAAAGTCAAACATAAGATTTAAATTACACATCACAGCACCTTGAGTTAAGATCAATCACCCTCACATTGTGCAAATCCAGGACTACTGATTGCCACATGTGTGCTTACAAATGTGTGCACTGGAATAGTTTCACTGCCTTTTATTAGACATGAACAATATTTTTAGTTCCAATGCTTATCTGACACCAATGAGAGAGTGTGAAGGGCACAAACCATTTGTTTATCAGTCTGATCTTTTGTTGCCACTTTGGCATCTGTCTGATTATGCGTAACGGAAACACACATTTCTATTGTGCATGAGTTTCCATTGCTGTGTTAGAATCTCATAGTGTGCAAAGTTAGTTGTGTCACAGACAGAGGAGCTGCACAGGGTTAGTTTCAGAGATTAAATGAACAGCATTCTAAAATGCCTTGGAATGTAAAATCTGTCATACTATGTAAGTATTATTTCTTTGATATATATATTTTTTATGTCAGTGAATGTGGCATTTTAATTTTCTTCTTTGTAAAATGATGAATTTGTTTTTCAGTTTTTGCACTTGGAGACGTGCTGCTGGTTTCCACAGGTATGTGCGTCTCTGACACGCTCACACAATAAGATACAATGATTTAATGCTTGATTACATTAGAAATGAATAATACTGAGGGTGAAATGCACAAGGCTGCTTACTCTGAAGTGCCTTCAACACCATTATTTCTGAAAGATACTTCAATCAGACCACGTTCTTATTTGCTTAACAAATTGTTCTCTCTCGTGTCAGTTTTTAATTTTTTAATAAATAATTGCAGAGCCACTTCGTACAGCAATGATTAAAATTCGCAAACCGACTGCAGTGGAAGTGGAGACCATTGAATTCAGATGTGTGATATCAACTGTGCACAGAGAACAACCAGACAACAAGGAGAGGAATTGGTTCCATTTCTATAAAAACAGAGAGAAGATCAGCTCACTGCCGGAGCCTGGAGGAATGGGAGCTGTCACATTTATAAAACAAGACATCACAAAGAATGATGCTGGAAACTATACCTGCATGTATGGGAATGAGAATCCAGGAGATGTGAAAAACATCAGCCATGGCTCTTCAGTTTATCTCAGTGTAAGAGGTAAGTACAAAACCAAACAATGATGAAACACCGGAATATAAGCTTTGTGAAGGCAATTAACTAACATAAAAAAATAACAAAAACTACTTTTAGATCTTAAATCATTTAGCTAACGTTATTTTACAAATGTGTAGCATTTACATAATAGAATACTCCTTCAGTCAGTTTTTTTTTTAAATTAGTCTTGAAAATGTATTACAATCCCCATGCAAAAGACTTCCACTAATCGGAACCTTGCAATGATAATTAAATGCTTGCTGATATCAGCTGGAGAAAGTTCAGTCTTATAATTATGTGAGAATGTATAAAATAGTCTCATGTATAACATGTCTCTGAATCAATCTGATCAATCTGAACAGGTTTGGATTTGAATGAATCTACTGTTTGTTATTTCATATTTTAGCTGTGTTCTGAAGGCTTGTTTTTAACATGTTAAACTGTATTTTCAGAGTTAAGCTATCAGCTCACACTTCAGCTAGACAAACACAACCCAATAGAAGGAATGGATGTATCATTTAAATGTATGATACCAGCTGAGCTCAGAGAAGCAGCAGGAAAAGAAAGATATTTCCATCTATATAAAGATGGAAGCCGTGTCGATTCACAAGCCGATCCCAAAGAGGTACCAGGTGTCACGTTTTCCATTGAAAATGTTAAGAGGAGTGATACTGGAAACTACACCTGTTTGTATGGAAAAGAGAAGCTGGTGAACTCAGCAAACAGCAAACGCAGTCGCCCAGTCTACCTTCGTGTGACAGGTAAGGACTGAGCTGAATACTTTGTGTCACAGTGGGATTGATTCAATTGATCCAAACAGTGGTGAGACTTTGTGAAATCAGTGTGTGTGTGTGTGTGTGTGTGTGTGTGTGTGTGTGTGTGTGTGTGTGTGTGTGTGTGTGTGTGTGTGAGTCTCTTTAGAGTGAAGATTTAGCACATTTTACAATATATTTCTGTAGGTTCTTTCTGGCTTTAACAAAGTTGTGAGGTTACGTTGTACTCTTGATGAATCTTGTAACATTGTGTCAAACAGTTAAATTCTGGTACCTATTTATACAGTGATTTTACTGGAGACAAAACATACACCCTCCACCCCCCCACACACACACACACACACACACACACACACACACACACACCACACTTTTAAATTGTTTCTACATTACTTTCGCTGATCCCATTTTATTTTACTTAGTTCGTTATTCATATATTTGTATCTATATTTATGTCAACATTAATTCATACATTTTCAATCGATGTATGTATTTTAGAAGGAAAAAAAAAGAAGAAATGAATATCCTAATACATATGAGGGGATATTAACATAACATTAACGTGTTTGTACACATGACATTATGTGCAAATATACTCATGTACAATAGGGTTAAACAGTACAGTAGTAACATCAAATTAATACCTAGCAGGCTTTTTTTAGTCTGTTCTACATGTAATACAAAACAAGCCATGCTGAAGCTTTGTGAGATTCACATTGTTGTAGGATGCGTAGATAATACAATAGTCTTTTAATTATTTCAGCATATTTTCTTTTATCTGTCTCTCATATTTGTATCCCTGCCTCCACCAGTAAGTGTGCTTCTTCACCTGCTGTCAATAGAATAAATACTGTGTGCAACTTCAGACCTGTTGCCATCTACAATTTGTATGCTAATTAGAATTTTTCCGACCAGTATTTTTGCTTCTAATTAGTTAGTAAATAGGGCTTGACACTTTGGGAAATACCATGCACAGTCATCTCAATTTTCCTCCTGCAATTCTGACCAAATTACACCTGTTTAGTAAATGAGGCCCTAAGAGTTTGGAATTTTTTTATTGTACAAGTATGTTATCAAGCATGATTTTTTTTTAATTAGTCTTGAAGTTGTATTAAAATATCCATGCACAAGACTCTCACTAATCCGAACCATGCTAAGATGCTTGCTGATATCTGCTGGAGAAAGTTCAATCTTATAATTATGTGAGAATGTATAAAATAGCTACCTCTGAATGTTTTATTCAAATGGTTCTGATTTATCATCAACTATAACTTAAAAAAAAATATCAAACATAAGACTACAGGTTTGGATTTGAAAGAATCTACTTTTTGTTATTTCATATTTTAGCTGTGTTCTGAAGCCATGTTTTTAACAAGATAAACTGCATTTTCAGAGTTAAGCTATCAGCTCACACTTCAGCTAGACAAACACAACCCAATGGAAGGAATGGATGTATCATTTAAATGTATGATACCAGCTGAACTCAGAGATGCAGCAGGAAAAGAGGGTTTTTTCCATCTATATAAAAATGGCAGCCGTGTTGATTTACAACCCCGACCCAAAGGTGTACCAGGTGTCACGTTTTCCATTAAAAATGTTAAGTGGAGTGATACTGGAAACTACACCTGTGTGTATGGAAAAGAGAAGCTTGTGAACTCAGCAAACAGCAAACGCAGTCACCCAGTCTACCTTCATGTGACAGGTAAGGACTGAGCTGAATACTTTGTGACAGAGTGGGATTAATTGAACTGATCTAAACAGTAGTGGAACTCTGTGAAATCAGTGTGCGTGTGTGTGTGTGTGTGTGTGTGTGTGTGTGTGTGTGTGAGTGAGAGAGAGAGAGAGAGAGAGAGAGAGAGAGAGAGAGAGAGAGAGAGAGAGAGAGAGTCCCTTTAGCGTGAACTGTGTTCAGGTTTAGCACATTTCACAATATTCAAATGAGCTCGGTATTTAGATTTGCCACAGTTTAGATAAATTGAATAGACCTGATTAAGTTGTGTATTTATATATGTGTTTATTATTATTATTATTATTGAAAACTTTATATTTGTGACAGTGGGGTCTATTCAGTTGATTTAAGTGGCACATACTGCTCTACTTTTGGTCATCAGCGGAGGGTCTTTGTGAAAACCAACACCTGTAAAGGTTTGTGAGTCTTCTTTACAGTAATTGTGAGTAAGGTGAAACTAACAACAACTGTCCAACGTGGGGGTATACTACAATGGTCAAGATTAAAATAAAATAAATAATAATGTATTTGGGGCATATGGTATAGTAAACTAAATATAATACAATATGGTTGGCAATATAGAAAAGCAAAATAGCACAACACAGCCTTTAAAGATAATGACCCTTCTCCTGTTACTTACTCATTACTGTATAACATTTTATTATTATTTACTTGTTTCAATATTTGCCACACGTCTGCAAAGACCATCATTAAGATTACTATGATGTATTCTAAAGCTGGTATGGGGGTGGAAGACTGAACTGAATCTCCTTTAATGTTTGTCTGCTTGATGACACGTTATCTAATGTGTCTCTCAAGTAGTTTCAATTAGACATGACACTGCTTTGAAGTGTTGCAAAGATCAATTCCCATGCAGTTCATGAATCTGAAGAGATCATCAGAATCCCTCGTGTAATAATTGTCGGTCTGAATTATTTAGAAGAGAAACTGCCACCTCAGCTTTAGTTTCTCATTGGTGTTGTTTATATCCCCACAGAATATATGACAACTCCATCCCAACAGAAACTGACAGGCAAGTCTCTATTTGTTTCATTTTCAATTATGTTTTCTGTTTATTGTTATTATTATTATTTATTTCTTAGCAGATGTCCTTACCCAGGGCGAAACAGTTATATAAAAAATAAAAATACACATCAAGAATTACAGTACAATTAAGAGCAACATACAAAATACTATGACTTCAGTCCTAACAAGAGCAAACACAAATCACAGCACAATTTGATATTGGGGCAGTCCAAGAGCAGATAACAGTGTTGATAATTACATCAGGTTTAGATACAGTGCAGGTGAAATGCAAAATACTACGGATTGGGTTCAGTGCAGGATTAAATACAGTAAAATAGGGAGCAGATCAGTGCAGGTTAAAGTGCATTAAAGACAGAGAGCTGCATAGACCTGAATGGGAGAGTTGAGTTTTCCAGGTGTTTTTTAAAGAGGTGTGTCTTGAGGAGGTGCTGGAAGGTGGTGAGGGACTGGACAGTCCTGACATCCATGGGAAGGTTGTTCCACCACTGCGGGGCGAGGGTGGAGAAGAAGCGGGCTCTGGAGGCAGGGGAGCATAGAGGAGGTACAGCCAGTCTTCTAGTGCAGGCGGAGCGGAGAGGTCGGGTGGGGGTGTAGGGAGAGATGAGGGTCTGGAGGTAGCTGGGTGCAGTCTGGTCAAGGCATCGGTAGGCGAGTACAAGTCTTGAACTGGATGCAAGCCGTGATCTGGAGCCAGTGGAATGAGCGGAGCAGTGTGGGAGAAGCGAAGCAGAGAGAACTCCAGGTGAGCCCTGCATGACTTTCTGTTTCTGAGAAGAAAAAAAAGGCATTTTTTCTCTTTTTATTTAAGACATTCTGAATAGTTTTTTTTTTTTTTTTTTTAAGTATTCACCCCCTTCTTATCAGTCATAGATTTTGTTGCCCAGAGGCGACGCTGTGCAGTTAAGGCAGTTAAAACAAAGAACACAGCTAGTTTTAGTGCTTTATTTCATAGGACAAATCTAACTAGAAAGTTAATAGTAACAGAATATTTATAGAAATCATTCGCCTGAACATGAATAATTTGTTTGTATATGTTCTCAGTTCTAACAGTAATTAGTATGATCCAACCATCCCTATATTTGTTATTTTAATTGGTGAAGAACTCTAGAAAGCAATTGCTTTGTGGTGTGATTTTAAGGCTAAATATTTTCAATTGAAGGTGTGATGAAAAGATTAGATAGAAGTAGAACTCCAGACTCATTTAAATAACTTCTCTCCTTTATTGATACACCAGCATAAGAAAAATATGTGAAAAAGAAATATAGCACCCTTAAGTAACATGCCATGCCATTAACTATCCTGATTCATGGGACAGGCGCAATGGGAGAGAAGGCTGGGAGGAGGTAGACTATCTCTCCCTCTCTGAGGTGAGGCCAGAGCAGTCAGACCTCCGGCTGGGGAACGACCTTCGTTTACCCCAGAGTGGGAGAGAATGGGTGAAATAAGCTTGAATGAAGAGCTCTTCTCAGTCTCAGTGGAGAGCAGTGAAGCTGCCGGAGCTCCAAGGCTGGGAAGCGAGCTTCGATTGCTCACAGATAGAACACAGTTGCAGAGGTGGCGTGACTAAGAGAAGGAAACAAGGGGGGTGAACAGGGTTTACACAGCTAGCTGCTTGACAGTGGGAGGAGTCCCAGCTTTCGCTCCTGCCCCTGAAACACAATAAGGCTACAACAGAAGGGCAATATTAGCAATGAATAGAAATGCAGACATCTTCAAGACAGATTGTGGTCCATTTTAATTCATGCAAACACTCACAATGACTGCCTCTGACGTTTCCCCCTGCTTGATTCATTGAAACCCTTTTTAACATGAGTACAGATAATCAGTGGAATGAGGTCTGCACAAGATCAGGTTTATACATTATAGGAGGGGTATTGATATCTCCCACTATCCACAGCATTACAAAGAACTAATGTTGGTCTGAATTAATAACATTATTAAACAGCTGGCTACCTTTAGACTAATGGTGATAATTTTCTTTATAATGTTGTTTCTGTTCCCACAGGAGAAATGACAACTCCAAACACATCTACCAAGACCCAACACAGAGATGGGACAGGCAAGTGTGAATAACTGTGTTTATATAAGTTTCCTTGACCTTAATCGCTTATTTAAAGTAGTCCAAATTTTAGAATGCAAAGTACGTTCTTAAGTTGTTAATAATAAAGGCACTAATTGATTTCTATACTGTATCAGCAATTATATTTGAATCAGAATGGTCACAGCTCTGATTATTGCTGCTGCACATGGACAATTTCATACCAGATTAAACCAACTCCAAAAACTAGGCTTTCTGTAAAGCGTGATTATTGTGTGTTTGGTGCACCTGCTCAAAAACCAACAATGTTGTCCACTGTATGCACTCTATTCACATACTGCAAGATCAAGACACTGTATTAACAGGATTGGATTACATTTGATCACACTTTTATGTCAATAGGTTATTAGTGGGTTATAGTATCTGTTTACACATATTTAACTGGATCTTACAATGAATCCCATTTGTATGTGGATCCCCCAGGTTCTGTTCCAGCTCTGTACCTGGGTGCAGGGGTAGGATCTGGGCTCCTTGTGCTGCTGTTACTGTTGATAGGAGGAGTGCTGAAGTGTCTGCAATCCAAACGAGGTAGGGCACAGCATTCTTCACCACAATGGATACAAATGAAGTTTGTTTAAATGATGGGCACTTCTTCATCTCGCTGTGTCAATGTATTGTGCCCCTCAATCATGTTCAATTCTATTGATTCCTGGGTGAGTGTTTACTGCAGTCTTCCATTGCTCAGCCTTTGGTGGAAAAACATATCTTGATGTTACTGATGCATAGTGTGTCACTAGCTGTTTCCATCCCATTCAACTAGGAAACTAACCTATTTGATCCAATGCCATTCCAGACCCTGCTGTCCAGATTGAACCTATGTATGCCACAGTGGTAAGTCCTACATGTTATATGTCTCTCAAACGATTTGCTTGCACACATACAGGTTCTTTCGGATTTAAATGGATACATTGCCATTATTTATCATTCTTGTTTAGCAAAATATACTGCTGAAGAGACATCAATTCTGACCACACACATTCTGCAAACCAGGCTGACTGATACATGTTTTTCAGTATTTAACATTGATGTGTGAACAATATCGGTTTATAAGCTCATGCAAAGTTACAAACACACATAAAACATTGACTGTTACTATGACTGTTTGGAAAGTTAATACAGACCGTATGTAATGAGTTGAGTGATTTGAATTTGCTCCAGGAAAGGGTATATTTACATCTTTCCTCAGCTGAGAGTTATTACCTACAGACCTACAGCCTGTTTACAGGGGAAGTGTAGCCATTAGTCAATGGACAGATGTAAATATACACTTCCCCTGTAAACAGGCTGTAGGTCTGTAGGTAATAACTCTCAGTTGAGGAGTCTATGAATTGTGTTGGAAAGTTGCAGCAGGTATGGAGTAGAGGAATGTTGAGAGTGTCTAACACCTCATTCACACAACCCAAACAATGCATGAGAATCACACACTGAAAACACGACTGTGAACAAAGTGAATGATAATGACATGGTTTCAACACATTACACATTGTTTAGGTATTGTTTTAAGTAGGGTATAACAATAAGATATTGTGCAACTACTGGGATATATTTAAATTTATATGTACAATTTGTTTAGTACAGTTTAGCCATCCTGATCTCTCTCTCCAATCTGTTGATTTATTGTAGAATAAGTCCAAGCAGCCTTCAAAGCAACAGGACGACACCCTCACCTACTCAGAAATAAACACTGCCCGTGTCACCAAGAAGAAACCCAGATCTGAACCTGAAGACAATGTAACATACGCAACAGTTAAAACTGCCAGATACTGAGAACCACTGGGAAAAAACTGCTTGAGTGTTTGAAAAATACCTGAATAGTCATTGCATTAAAATGGTCTTTCCCTTTTATCTACATACTCTCTGCTTTCATAGGAATGGGAAAATAACTGGAAACTGCAAAATTAAAGTGCAACTATTATTAACTTTTTAAAACTGTTGAAAGAAGGTCTTGAATGATTCCTGGTCTATCATTTTATATTCAGTGTGTGTCAGGTTAGAACACATATGTGAAGTTTAGTGTGCTTGAGAGAGGCCCAGGACTGAAAGTTCAGTGTGTAAATTGTTCAGAATATGTTTATTCTTTCCTTTCAAAATAACTTGATAAAAGCTTTGAGAACCTAATCTGTTGTATTATGAATGAAAGTCAGTAGTAATTCTTATTTCATGTTTTTCATGTGGTTTCTGTTCATACTGTAAAACAATTACATTTATTTTAATAACCAGCAGTGGGTTACACAGACCCCAGTTAGCAGCACTGCTAGATTATCTTACCTAAGGGACACAGGTAGTCCATGATTGGTGCTAATGTGAGTCTAATCAATCAACCACATCTCTGAGCTACAGCCCCTTCAGCATTGCTCTGTATGTATTTAACTTCATTGTTATAAAGTGCACAATATGTATTTGTGTGGTTGTGTTGTCTCTTATCTATGATCTCAGCTCACTGTTTTTTTTTTCATCAAGGCCACCACCACCAGACATGTTTTGTATTGATGGTCTTTTATCATTTCTGTTTAAAATACTGTGGTTTGCTTAAGCAAGGTTCTCTATCATTCTTGTCACCTCGCTGCACATGCTAAAATTAAACACTGCATAAGCCTTGCACAATGAGGCTGTGAGTAGCATTGGCTTTCTCATTCTTCTGTCTAACGTCTAAAAATAATTCATTTCTGTTAGTGTATTAGTCACGTCTATTTCACCTCAGCCATGCATTGCCTGCTTTGTTGTTTCAGAGTCAGGGGTGCTGAACCCTGCATCTGGTCTCATTGCTGTGTGCTGAGCTGCATGCACAGCGTGTACCTAACTGTTGTGATCCGCCTGTTCCTCAAACTGTCACTAAGTCCTGGAGGTCATTGTCCTGCAGCTAAACCTAGTGACAAAGGATTGTTATAGACACAAGAATGGAACATTGGATTGTATCCACTAGCCAAACATTTGCATTTGTTACCTTTACAACAGAAGTAAATAAGTAAAGACATTGAAAGGAATGTGTGTCTGAAGTGTAGTTAAGTGTTCATGTTTCAATATCATTAGACATGTTCCAGTTCAGTGTGTAAGAAATAACCCACGACAGGGTGTGCGGTAAGACAATTCTTAACCCTGGAAGTGTGGTATGAATTGTCTTGCCGCACATCCTGGAGTGGGTCATTTCTTACATATTGAACTGAAACTTACTTATAAAATGGCTACTTTTTTTTTTAAGCATTACACAAACTAGCTTTTTTAAGGAAAAAAAGAATATATATTATGTATCCTTCCACTGAGAAAAAATAGTCCCTGAAGACTGTTTGATTGTAACATATATATATATATATATATATATATATATATATATATATATATATATTATTTTTTTTTTTTAATTTGCCATAAACATTACATTGAACAGTGTCATTTACAGTAATATTTTTCGAGATGGAATGGCATTTGTGAATTGAAAGCAGACTGATTTCCCACATCTGAGGGAGGATTCATGAAACAGCCTAACACTGCACTGCACTGCCTTGGCACTCGAGGGAGGGGCTTCTGGATTTTTTGGGGGTTTTTTTTGTAAGAAATGATCCTATACAGGCTTTGCGGTCTTCAAGAGAAGCTGACCAATAATTTCAGAGGCTGTTCTCACACCGATGCTGGGATAATTTCCCTAGATTGTAAACCAGCATTAGATGATATGCGGACTAAAAGACTTCTGTGTCAATTTGCGCAGTTCTTCCCATCCGCGGCGAGCACAATAGAATTCTATGCCAAACCTGAACTTGTTTAAAAGCCCAAAGGTTGTGTCAAGAGAGCAGGAGAGACTTTAGTTTAATTTTAACCCTCCTATTATGTTCAGAATTTAGGTACATCTGTTATGTTTTGGGTCATATTGACCCGATGCAATTTCAAACTAATTTAAACAGCCTTAAATTGATTAAATGTTTTATTTGCAAAGGTTTTACTCTTTTATGCTCTTTTAGTCCAGGAGCTGTGATAAAACTTCTTTGACTGCCAGCCTGGGAGCTCCTCATTCTGGAGTGTCTTTACCAGTGAGATGCTGTTGCAATACTGACAGTGAAAATTAGGCTCTGCCTTGTAGATATATATTGTTTGTTTTTTTAGTTTACAAATATCTCCAGACAGGTGCAGCCATTGCCAGAGATAATAATACAAGCATAATAATAATAAAATAACAAATTGAAACAGTTTGTTTTATTCCTGCACACAAATCTACATAGATAAATGCCACGGGTCACAGTGAACTAAAACTTATTTGTACACATGACCTGTTCTAAAAAAAAAACTCAAAGGTTCTGTTTTCTGTATATAAGTTAGTAGGAAAAGACATAAAATATTATACAGAAAATGAAAAGAAAAATATAATTTAAGCTAATTGGAAACTAGAGTCGGGTCAAATAGGCCCGAAACCTAATAGGAGGGTTAAATGTGTTTCTGAAAAGAGTGCCCCCTTCAGCCAGAAACTGGAATGTGGTACAACTTGCTGGTAGTGTGGATGTGTCCTGCTGGGAGTGTGGGTGTGTCCTGCTGGGAGTGTGAGTGTGTCCTGCTGGGAGTGTGGGTGTGTCCTGCTGTTTCTTTCAGATCCGTCCTGGAAATGGTTTATAGGGAACCAGATATATTTAACAAGATGGGAGGTGTCAATGTGCAATTGATACTGGCTCCCATGTATTTATCATAGCATCTGACTTTGATAACCTTGTGCTGGAATCTTTTTTTCTTTTTTGTTAACTATGTTTCAGTGCTAAACATTATATATAAAAGTGCTTTTTGATTGTGAAGACTTTCCTCTGTATGTGAACAGAATTTACAGGTCAATATAGAGCGGGTATGATTATTCCACCCTGGTCTGTTTATTACTCAGGGTCAGGTTAAAGGAATACTGGTTCCCTCCTAGATAGGCATCACTATTTACTGGCCTGGCTGCTCAGTAGGCAGTGCACTGGTTAGAGTAGCCACTGTTACTATTACAATTAATGGGATTGGAGTGGGGACATACACAGCAGGAACTGCAGTGAGGAACATTGTAGAAACACCTTAAAAGAATACACCAAGCTATCTTGTTGGAAGGTGCAGGTCATCTACTGGTCAGGGTTCTGAGCGGGGAGCTGTAACAATGTTCTTACTCTCACCTCAGATAAATGTAGACAAGCTAACATGCTGGTATACCATCAACTGGAAGTTTAGCCAAGCCAGTTAAGATGGCACCCTTTCGAGTGTCTCTGCATTTCTGGAGGGTGTTCAGCAATGCCCCGTGGCATCAATTTGTCTAGGGGCTGCACCAGTCATACTGATACAGAAGGATGGAGGTATAATATTCTGTGTGGAGTACTGCAGCCTGAATAAAGATGCAGTTAACACCAGAACGACCGTGTTTATAGACATAACTAGAACAACCATGACCAGTCAATTTGACAGTCGTATTAAAAACAACATAAATATTATAATGAAAGGACAAACAATTGAATATAAGTCATAGTTTTATTCAGGAATGTCATATAAAGCATCTACACAACCGAAACATTGTAAACAAACAGACATTTCAATAGAAATGTGTTTATATACAGACATATTACATAATGTGAATCCTCAGAAAATGGTAATGTAGTGAAAAAATGAAGCTGAAAAATGTTTTTTGAATCAAAAACACTTTATACACAAGAATGGTATACCTCCAATACAATCATATAGCATGAGATTCAAACTGACTTTGCACAAGGCCTCAGTACACATGTTTGTATCAGAAAGCAAAGATATCCATGGAGTCAATTCAAAAGAGATGAAAAGACTAACACACTTTTACAAGACTTGATATTCATACCTTTGTAAACAACTGTTGACTCCCTTTCAACCTGACAGGTTTCTGTCTAATAATTGAGGTAGTCTCATCACACACAGCAAGCCTACCACATACTTCCTCTGTGGGAAAGAGGGCAGTGCTCTCTCACCTTATGGTCCGCCACCTGCTACTTTGATGTAATGTGAGAATTCTAAGCTTGGACAAAACTGCATTACAAAGTCATACAATAGCATATTAAAGGGAAAGCACATTAAAACGACTATAAACAACACAGCCACACACAACTTAAACATCATGATTAAAAACAACTTAACTATGAAAAACACACACATACACACAGTGCAAAACTTTTAATTAATAACACAATTAACACCTCATGCATAAAGCCATCACAACAGTAAAAATGAAATGAACAAACATTTACAGTATATACAGTACATAAAAAACTGTACAACTGAAACAACGTAAGTATCTTTTTTTATTTTTTATCAATTGGTTTATATTGCCTACATGACAAAGCGCAACCGAAGCTATGTGTTTATACACAGATACTATAATCAAAATGACATGAATCAATAAACATTTGAACAGAATGGGCTTCATTTACAATCGTTTACAAAGTCTAAGTGCTGGCACAAATCACACAGATACTGCTTTTCAAAATATGCAATGCACTTACCGCATTGTCCGTCTCTGCTGCATCATAATCTTGTTTGGTAACATATTCAGTAATTCCAAACACTCTTTTCTGTCCTGCTTCTTCAGCAATCCATTTGCAATGTGTATTGGGGTAACACTGAATTTCTTAGAAAAACATGTGACTTATAGTATCCAGTGCAGACAGCCTGGCGGCATGAGCTGTCAAGATTGATTGATGAGCTATCAAAGGTTCATTAGGAGGCAGTGTGTTCCAGTGGTTAAAGTTCAGGGCTTGTAACCAGAAACCCACCTCTGCCACTGACTCATTGTGTGACCCTGAGCAAGTCACTTACCCTCCTTGTGCTCCATCCTACGAATGACATGTTAAATCAATGTTCTATCGCAAGTGACTCTGCATATAATGCCCAGTTCACAGCATACATCTGTAAAGCGCTTTGTGATGGAGGCCCATTGTGAAAGGTGCTATATAGAGATATTATTATTATTATTACTATTATCATTATTATTGAATCAATGTCAACTCACTTGATGAATGCAGACTGATAGAGACTCAATACGGCTGCAAGTCAAGACTGATGAACGCAAATTGCAAAAGTATTTAATTGTTATAATATGGTTTATATATAGATCAGTCAATTTGACCACGCCTGGTTGGAATAGGTACGACAGTATTTTATCTTGTTAATTTTTGCAGCTACACGATTCTTTCTTTGTCAGGGTAATTAGTACATATATTTAGGAAAAGTCAGGAAAACACAACTCCTTATCTTAAGCACACACACAGCAATTTAAATTCCAAAAATGGTCAAAATGACCACCTTGGTAATTCCACTGTTAAAAGATGCCACCCCCTTCCAAGGAGTGATGACACCTTGCTGTTGTACAATGGATCTTGATCCTCAACCCTGCCAAAACTGCTGGAAATAGATCCCAAACTCTGCACTTGGTTTCATGAATGAAATAAACTGAATCGACTCAGCTTTGGTTTATACAATGCAGCTGAAACTCCAGCATCTGATGAAATGATTCATGGACCATCTGTCTGGTCTATCTGGGCAACATCCTTTTTTCAAGGAATATCTGGTTTGAAATGATGCTGTTAGTTCATGGCCTACTATAAACCGTGGAGTTATAAGTGAAGGGATCCTGTTATGTGCATTGTATGGCTGCTTACTACTCTTATACAGTTAGAGCTTCATTTGACTGAAAGCGTGGCACTGAAAGCAGGAAGGAGAATCATCAGTTTTATAGCCTGGAGTGTGGGTTGCAACAGATGAATGTAAAAAGATGAAAAAACGCCTGTCACACAGACACTATCAGAACTGCTAAAAACAGTTTATTGCAAACAGCTATATACACATGGAACGGAAACACTGGCTCAGTATTATCTCCCTCTATCTATTCAGGAGGCTGTGGTATTTCCATTACTGTGTTCTTTAGTTGTGTTACAAATAGATGACATTTATATTCAAAGTCGTTACTGGACAGTTTGCAAAAATGACTTGCAAATTTAAGTTAATAGTGCTGTGTAAGTATAATTTTATTCAAAGTTTTTTTTTTTGTTTGTTTTGCTTTTTTGTTATGTGTGTACAGTGCATACACTTTTCCTATTTTTTTTAAATAATCTTTTGTTTTTCATGATTTTAGATAGTCATTTGATTATTACATGTGTATATGGAAGCACACATTTCTATCATGCATGAGTTTCCATTGCTGTATTAGAATCTCATAGTGTGCACATTTAGTTGTGTTATAGATAGATGAGCTGTATATTGTTAGTTTCAGAAATTAATTGAACAGCATTTTAAAATGACTTGGAATGTGAAATTAAGCATGCTATGTAGGCATGTTTTCTTTGATGACTTTTTTATGTGTGTAAATGTGATGTTCATTTTCTTGTTTGTAAAATGATGAATTTGTTTTTCAGTTTTTGCACTTGGAGACGTGCTGCTGGTTTCCACAAGTAAGTGTGTCTCTGACACGCTCACATATTAAGACACAATGATTAATGCTTGATTACAGATTACAATGATTAATAGTTAATGCCTGATTACAGTAGAAATGAACATTTAGGGTGAAATTCACAAGGCCGTTTACTCTGAAGTATCTTTCTCACCATTTGTCCTACAAGAATAAACACACACATTAAGGGATGCCTTTCTCTTTTCAGAAAAAAAAAAATGCAAGTGATCATTTGGATTAAAAACTTTGGGGTCGATTGCAGTGTACCAGTGACTTAGTCCACATCAAGTGGACTAAAATGCAGTCTAGCAAATCGTGCAGATCTGTACTAAGATAGTCCTGATTGCTGCATGCCAAACAGCTAATCCTGAAAACTGGTTTAGCTGACATGAGCAAGTGTAACAAGTTAGAGCTATAATGAGGACTAACCCATAACAAACATTACAAATGCAGATTGGAATCCACAATTTAAAGTGCAAAGACAAACTCAGACATTTCCGTGTACATTGTCATTACTAGCATGTGATTAAAACAAAGGAAAGAAATCCATTGAAGGTATGGAACCGGCAAAAAAGTCAGAAATATGCAAAGGTATGAAAAAAGCTAATCATTTATATATTAATGATAAAATGGTAAAAGCATTTTTATTACATTAGGCATGATTCGGGCAAAGACATTTAAGTAAAAGTACACCTATATTCATAATATAATTGTAGCCTCTACATGTCTTTGTATGCACATTCCACACATGGATCATACTTGCATTTGAACTTGCCGGTAACCTATTGCAGCTTGACATTGAGCGTGAAGTTCTAAATGTGTTGTTTATATATAATACACATTACACTGACATATCAGTTTAAATTGAATACATCAAACATGCTTTTTATTATTTAAATACACAGGATCTTATTGTGCAGCACTTTATTCAAGTTTGTACAATATTTTAATGAAAAAAACAGTCCAATCTCTTCAGAACACTTTGTTCCTCAACCATAATAAATTAGACAAAAAGGAAAAGGGTGCCTCATTGGTCTGGTAGTGTATTTAAACTATCGGATACATTCCCTGTCTACCTAAGAAAATGAAGAATTGCTTAATATAGTGTATCAACGATATATTAAGGTACATTATATCATTACAGAGTGTAATTGTCAATTTTATTAAGGATAGTTCTGTGACACGACAACCGAAGCTTACTGAATTAAATACTGCAAAGAGTTCAGATTGAGGTTCAGAAGGGTTCACTTTTTGCTTCACTAGTTTTTAGATGTCATTTCAGAGAATAAAGGCGCTGTCTTCGTCTTAAAATGTGGTGTACAAACGTAGGACGAGCAAGCGTACTAAGCTAGTCTTATACTTCATAGTTCTATGTTAGTCCTCCTGAACAGGATCATCTCACGTCCGATTTGGTGCTGTAATCAGGATCTTGTTTAGTCCGATTTAGCAGATGATCTATCTGTGGTGATTATCTTCTGGTACGCTGAAATCGGGATTAACAAGTGTACTATCTTTAGTCCAAACAAGTGGACTAAACCTGCTTAATCCGCTAGTTAGACACATCAAGTGGACTAACTTTGGTACGCTGCAATCGACCCTAAAAATCTTCCAAATAACATACCCCACGTTACCATCTAGACCTTTTAATATTTAGTTTCTGTCATAAAGATGAAACTATGGAGAAACAAAGTCAAGAAGACAAATGCTTTGGCTCGTATCTTCATATCATACTGATAAAGACACTGGTCTTTACTCAAATAACTTCAAGTTGAGTTTGAATCCTTCGTCAGGAAAATTAAAATACATAAATGTGGTTACTTAAAAATGTACTTTTTTTTAACTACAGAAACCTGGTTAATATCATTATTTAAACAATTATTTTTTGAATAAACATTGTTTTGAAATGTTGTGCTTTTTTATTAAAATGGTAAATGCCTTTAAATTTTTTTAAAAGAGATATACACTACAGAAATATAGAATAATCCTCATCAGAGCCTATCAATGAAATACACAGATTTTTCCAATGTATATTAAATAACATGATCTATGTACACCTGTGTTTGTGAAAGTCAGTGTTAACAGTACAAATAAGAAGGTGAAAATGTATTGAATATTCTTATTGGATCAATCATTTCAAGTCATGTGTGCTATTTAGGGTTTTGATATCAGCATGTTCAATACAGGTTGAACACATCCACAGGTATTATTATTGTTATGATTGCTAATCACATCTATAATATATGCTAAAATTATATTTGCTTAACAGATTGCTCCCTCTTACGTGTATTTCTTTCCATGTGTTACCCAAATGATCACAGAGCCACTCCGTGCAGCAATACTTCAAATAGTGAAAACATCTGTAGTGGAAGGGGAGAAGGTTGCATTCAAATGTGTGATATCAGCTGAGCACGGAGAACAAGCAGAGAACAAGGAGAGGAATTGGTTCCATTTATATAAAAACAGAGAGAAGATCAGCTCACTGCCGGAGCCTGGAGGAATGGGAGCTGTCACATTTATAAAACAAGACATCACAAAGAATGACAATGGAAGCTATACCTGCATGTATGGGAACGAGAATCCAGGAGATGTGAAAAACATCAGCCATGGCTCTTCAGTTTATCTCAATGTAGAAGGTAAGTACAGCCCCAAACAATGAGGAAACACCTGAATGTAACTTTTTTGTTTCTGTTTTGAATATAAAAAAAACACATTTGAAAATGCTTGGCTCTGTAATGGGTAACTATGTTGTGTTTCTAGATCCTCCCTCTAATCACATATCTAATCAATCTGTTCTCATAAACAGCCCTATCGCCAATGCCTCTCTGTCATTTCTTTGATTGTTCCTCCCCCCTGCCTCCACCTTGCAGCATGCCTTGTCCAGGGGAACTCGATGTCTGCCTGCTGCTTATAGATGTCATCAATCATAGTCATTACATCACAGTTCTGCCAGCTCATGGGGCGGGGGCAGGTGGCCCAGAGTGCTCATTGGCTACAGCTGTCAGCAATCATTAGTCATTGCATCACAGTTCTGCCAGCTCATGGGCAAAGTATATTACATTTCATCATGGACAAATGCAATAAAGAATTGTATTTTTAAAATCTTTGGGTGGATGTCTCCTTTCTGAGAAGGTGGATTACTTTTTAAATATTTTTGTTACTACTTTTAAATCCTAAATCATTCAACTTATGTTATTTTACAAATGTGTAGCATATATAAATAATCAGTCAATTGGTGACTTTGATGTTCAAATTATTTTTGACATTGTATTCAAATTTCATAAACTAAATTTACCATACCCTAGTCTCTCACTAATCCAAACTGAGGTAGGGTAATAAAATGCTTGCTGGTATCAGGTGAAGTTTTATAATATTAAAACTATGTGATGTTTGGAATGTTATGGAATGTTTTATTGAAATGGTTATGACAGATTTATCATCAACTATAACTTTAAAACTATCGCATAAAACTAAATAAGTTGTTTTGAATATGGTCGATTACGATCAAACCACTAATGTGAACAGGGTTTATATTTGTAAGAGTCTATTGTTTGATATTGCATATTTTTAGGTATGTTCTGAAGGCATATTTTTAACAACTTAAACTGTGTTTTCAGAGTCCGACTATCAGCTCACACTTCATGTAGACAAACAGAGCACAGTTGAAGGAATGGACGTATTATTTAAATGTATGATACCAGCTGAACTCAGAGATGCAGCAGGAAAAGAAGGATATTTCCATCTATATAAAAATGGCAGCCATGTCGATTCACAAGCCATTCCCAAAGGCGTACCAGGTGTAACGTTTTCCATTAAAAAGGTTCAGAGGAGTGACACTGGAAATTACACCTGTGTGTATGGAAAAGAGACGCTCGTGAACTCAGCAAACAGCAAACGCAGTGGCCCAGTCTACCTTCATGTGACAGGTAAGGACTGAGCTGAATACTTTGTGTCACAGTGGGGTTGATTCAATTGATCTAAACATGATTCTGTGAAAACCAGCATATAACCAGAGTGTACGAGTATATGGGGGATGGAAGTGAAAACAAATGCATTTTCTGTGTATAAATACACAGATCTGAACTAATTTATTATCTTGTTGCTTCATGAAAGACTAATGATTGTATCTCTCTTATTGTATCTTTGTTAGAGTTTGATCAGATATTTGGCTAATACTAGTTTCCATGCTGCTCTTAAATCGGAAGAGATCATTTGAATTCTTGTGTTAAAAGCTGTTGATTTGAATAATAAAAAAGAAACTTGTCATCTAAGTTATTAAATGATGCTTCTTAAACTCCCACAGGAAATATGCCATCACCAACTCAACCAAACAGAGCAGGCAAGTATGTTTTCAGTTCAGTTTTCTTACTTAAAGTAGAAAAATAGCTTTAAAAGACTAATTCACTACTAACTTTGCAGTTATTCTGAATTATGATAGTAGGACATCGCCTCTGAATTGAAATAAACCTGTTCTGACACGACCACACCAGGTACTGTAGACCCTTGTCTATAATATAACCCTGCCATAATTAAATGCATGTTATTATCAGCTATAAAAACCAAACTTTCATATCATTATGTAATGATAAATCTGCTAAACATTATCTCTGCATTTTTTTAAATTAAAATATCTTTTTAATTAATACATAAAAACAAAGAAAAGAAAACAAGGACTAGACTGGCATGTTTAGTATAGTACGCATTGCTATCAGTATGAGCCAGGTCCAGTGCTAACTGCTTTGGATTGCTGTAGTAAATGTATGGGCTCATCCACCTGCATTGAAGTTGTTAAATACTCTACACTGGTGGATTAATTTACACATTCATTGAATGTTCTGAAAGTGTGCATTACTGCTGTTCTGGCTTCTAAAGCATTTGTATAAGACATTTACAATACAGGGGCAGTTCTAGTTGCAGTACTCTGACATCATCAGATAAACTGAATCAGCCATGCTTTCGATGTTAAACTCCAATAACCTCTCTCTTATTTGGCTACCATCTCAGGACAAAATGCTTAAGGGGTCCCAGATGTAAACCCAAGGAATTGTACTGAAACAGTGGTTCAAACACTTGCATGATAGCATTTTGCTCTTGAATGTAAGAGCAGCCACTTTGGTCAGACATTTTAAAGACACGTTAGGTCAATTGCATTGAACATTTAGTTAGGACACATCAAGTTACAGACTAGCTAGTAGTAAGTAACAGACTAGATAGTATGATACTTTCCTGAGGATCAGCACCAGCTGTGGATAAAGTTAGTTCCAATTGCAACCAACAAACCAGTAGGGGATCAGCTGATCCTCATGTTTAGTACACAGCAGAGGATCAAGACTATCTCCAAACCTCAAGTGCAGTGTGCGTCACAAACTGATTGATTCCAGTTTGTTATAGTTCAAAGAATTTATGTGATTAAACATATTTTAACAATAAAAAACATGTATATGTAAAACATGAAGATAATATATTTTAATTTGCCTAATAGTTTTGCGTGGTACATACAAAACGTGTTTATCCGCATAATTTAATTAACAAAGACCACTAATCAGAGCAATAATTTATCAAAGCTGTACATGTAATCAGCTATGCAAATCGAGTCATCCAAGTATATAAGGGTGTAATATTCATACCAAACAAAATCATGGCTGGCGTTCATGCACAGTATTACTCAACGGAGCAGAAACTTTATTTTGTTGAGTGCGTAATAATGACATTAAAACAGTGGAAGATGGCAGCAAACATGCCACAGTAACTCTGCAACCCTCAAATATCTGGCATGAAACTGCAAGCAGACTAATGCTGCGTTTTCTGAAGAGAGACCAGGAACTCTGCTCATCATGTGTACTGCCTGCCCATCATGCTACCACGTTGCATATTTGGAGATGATGGTCACATACCATTTGGCAATTGATTGACATGTACCTATGCCTGTTGATGAAGCTTGGATCCTTATATTGTCTGTGAAAACAAATATGGATGTGTGTGCAGTCTATGGCCCCAATAACTCCAGGTATTCCAGAATAAAATATGGTGCAAATATCTTGTTGCTCTTCTTCATTGGGCATGACAACTTTGCATTGATGAAGTTCCAAATGAGCTTCGAGATCCTGTGAACAACACGGCAAACGCTGCTTTCGTGGATGTTGATCAGATCCCTCCCCAACATGCAAGAAGCATCCAGTAGCATAAAATCACAGAGTTATTCACACCTGAAGTACGGGGTCAATAGGATGCCTCCTCGTCTTTTAGTGTGCAGCCATGGTTCCAGCAACTCTATCAGTCTTCTGACTGCCGCCTTGGATAAATGCTATTGCCTTTTAAACTCCTGTTCACTGTATGCATGGATTTTGTAAACAGACTTAATATCTGGATATCTGGCCATACTCTTTGAGCATACAAAACATAACTGTAGTCGCCTAACAGCTTTTCACCTATCGAATTACAGGAGCAATGAGGCACATCTATGAAGGAGACATCTTAATATACAATTGACACATAGGCTAAAGACAATCTCCACCTCCAAGATTTCAATTTAGCAACCTTAGAGTGCATAATACAAGCGTATCATTATCAGGTTTTATTTAATTATATGCCATGCCATATAAAAATTTTAAAGCTCTGCTAAATGTTAGAAAACTATTCTGTATTCTGTGCCATTGATATCCGATGTATTAATGGTTTAATTTCAGAAAATGTGGCTTTAATGAGGCTTCTTATTTTAACTAGTATGGTAACTCTTCTGCTTAGTCTAAAGAGCTTGTTGGTTCAATTTAGTCCTGATTATCAGATAGGGGGCAGCAGTCATCATCTGGAGTTTGCTGCTATTGGGAACATTTTTAATCCGCACTGGGAGACTAACTGGAAGTTCTTGGTTCATTGCAATTGGTGCTGACTAGCGTACTAGTTTAGTCTAGTCCTCAAGTCCTAACCACGAGATCAGCCATAGCTTTTTGTTTGTTGCAATAGACCCAGTGGGTCTATTTTAATGATTGAAAATTATGTGGATCCAAATACTGCCACTCTTTAAAGAACAATAAAAAATTCATAGAATGAGGTCCACAAAGAATCGGGTTTGTAATTTTAAGAAGGGAATGTTCAGATCTGCCACTGTTTACATCATTAGAATAGTCCCTATTGTCTGCACATGTTGACAGTTCTGTGAATGACATTGTTTATTTCCCCACAGAATGCCTGACACGTCCAACCACATCTGCCAAGACCCAACAAAGCAATTCAACAGGCATGTGTGAATACGCTTTCTTACACTCAATAAAAACTGTTATTTTAACGAGACCAATCTTACACTTTTAAATTGAACTTGCTTAATGTAGGAAGTGTGTATTAAATAGACCAATACGTCTTTCCAGCATAAGAAGCCGAGACATTAAACAGGTCCTATCCACCAAGGTGCAAGATTTTAGAATTTGTTAAAGTATAAAAAACAGCCCACTAGGATACAATAAACCAAACACTCCATGAAAGAGAAAATAAATGGATTGTTCCAAATTACTTTTCAAGAGTTGACAGCAGTTGCAAAAAGCTGCTTTTATATACAGGTATTTGACAAGGACGTGCAAAGGTGTGCAATAATACAATGTCCACACTCAGGTTTCATTCCCAAACTGTCTGCGTTTCATTACATTTCACAATGAACACAAAAATGAACTCTCAAAAATAAAGCAGGTCGCCCCTATACCAGCAATGGCACGGCAGGTTTCCCAAACCTAAGAAAAAATAAAAATAAATAAAAATAAAGCACTACAATGACCACAATTCCTCGGTGCACGAAACTGTGGTCTCGGGGCACGTGTTTATGAAAAGCAGGTGGTTTTCAGTGCTGTGCTGGGCTGTGCTGGGCAGTGATACGGTGATTCGCTGGCTCAGGAGCTGCAGTTCTGGCCTCCGCTGTCCTCTTCTGCTACTGTGAACACAACAAAAACAAACCAAATGCAGGCTCGGGCTGCTTAGTAAATCACTCAGCGTGAGGGGGTGTACTCACGTAGCTGCGTCCCAATCGTACTACCCAGCTCCTCCCTGCAATCAGCCCGGTGCCCCGGTGTAACCAATCGCTGCCTGGCCCGAAGCTGATCACATGGGAATCGTTTCAAGTACGCGCAGCTACGCTCTTCCTCCAAGATGGCTGACTTCCTGTTTCCGCCCATCGTCAATTCGACCCATCTATGGGAAAGTGTACTATCAACCTTACACAGCGCCCTTTCTGGTCAGGAGGGAGATTTACAGCATTGATTCGTTCTCTGTTTATCACAAGGTAACTGGTGTTTTTATTTAAAAATGAAACTAAGTAGAGTCATAATTACATTGAAAGTCCTCTATACTGGCCCTTTTAAATACACTGACAGTTTTACCCAGGCAAACGCACACTTGGAACTGAGCTCTTCTAGTGAAAGTGCTGTATATGGCATTGTGTTTGTGTTGCAATTGTTCTAATTAGTTTATACATGTACATATACTAGTTATCATATCTGTATGTTGATCCCCCCATGTTCTGTTCCAGCTCTGTTCCTGGGTGCAGGGGTAGGATCTGGGCTCCTTGTGCTGCTGTTACTGCTGATAGGAGGAGTGCTGAAGTGTCTGCAATCCAAACGAGGTAGGGCACAGCATTCTTCACCACAATGGATACAAATGAAGTTTGTTTAACTGATGGGCACTTCTTCATCTCGCTGTGTCAATGTATTGTGCCCCTCAATCATGTTCAATTCTATTGATTCCTGGGTGAGTGTTTTCTGCAGTCTTCTATTGCTCAGCCTTTGGTGCAAAGACATATTTTAGTGTTACTGATGCATACTATTTGTTTTCACCTCCATTCAAATTAGGAAACTAATCTATTTGATCCAATGCCATTCCAGACCCTGCTGTCCAGCTTGAACCTGTGTACACCACGGTGGTAAGTCCTGAAACAATTTACTGACACATATACAGGTTCTATAATATTTAAATCCAGAAATGTCCCTGATTTAGCATTCTTAAAACACTTGTCCAGCAAAAATGTTTCCCACCATCAGTTGTGAATGATGCATATTTTCAGTATTTATCTTTGTGGGCCAATTTTTACGTGTGCAAAACATATGTATAAAGGTGCATGCATAAGTAAATAAGCATGCACAAGAAACATCGGGGGTGGGGGGGGGGGTGGTTTATTACTCAACAGTTAAGATTAAAGCATTGCATTGCCAGAAATCAGATATTACTACCGGTCTATATTTACAACCAGTTATAAGGCCTTCATTTGTAAAACAGTGTTCTTTTTTGTTAAGAGTCTTGTCTGTTTTACTCCCCCCCCCCCCGCCCCTTATTTTAATAAAGTGCTGAATCAAATCTAGTTGTAAAACAGTTTGCTATTCACAGTTCAGCCTTCCTGACCTGTGACATGATCTTGTATAAGGACAGAAGAAAAGTATGAATGAGAGGAGACCCTTCAGCTCATCTAAAGCTTGTCTGCTTCCTAAAAGCTGATTGGTCTCTTTTATTTATTGCAGAATAAGATGAATCAGTCTCCACAGCAACATGACAATACAATCCCTGATCCAGAGACACACACTCTCCCTGTCCCCAAGAAAACAGATATATCAGAATCTGATGGAAATGATGTAGAATACGCAACAGTTAAAACTTCCAGATGCTGACTGTTGGTGAGAAATCCACTGGAGGGGAAATGACTTGCTTCCTTTTTGTGGTTAATAGTAAACCACCTCATATTCACTGTAAACCAAAATGATCTTTCCATTTAATAAAAGCACTTTCTGCAGACCCACCAATCAGAATGAAGAGACAGATCAGTCTGAGCCATGTTAGTGCTGGTTCCAGAACTGACAGCCCATTGGAGATGCAAAGAATCTGGCAGGTTACCTGTCAGCTCTGCCAGCCTCTCTTACTCTCCTTTCCTATACATGCAGGTGCTGCTGGTAGAGGTGCTGCTCGCTTTAAATCAATTCTCAAGACCCATCTTCTCTCTTGCATTCAGTGCTCTTTAAGCTCTGTTACTAGCTGGTGTGCTGCTGTGCTGCTGCTACTATTTCATGTACTATGCTACTATATCATGTATTATGCATTTTTCACAATTGTATTATGCTTTTTATGTATATCATGTGTTGTGCATTTCTCTGTATTTAAAGTGAGGATTTTCTTGTTGTGACTGCTTCTTTGTGCTTTGTGATGGTGGTCCACTATGAAAAGCTTTATATAAAATAAAGATTGATTGATTGATTTATCTAACTTTGTATTGTCAAATACTTTTGAGTTTTTTATTCATGAATCCATATGAAACAAAATACATTAAAAACAATCTACCTTTTTTTATTGTTGATGCGATTACTTTGATTTCACAGTTATTTTGCACTGACCTGAAATTAATCATCTATATTTAAAGTATATATATAGTGTATATATTATATATATAAGTGTGCTATCACTTTAAATATAGATGATTATTTTTGTTGTAATATAGTTAGGATGCACCACACTCACAGTGGAAAGCCTGATGCACATAAATGGAACACTATTGGACTGAGCTCATCTCTGAACCAATTAGATGTCATATAGTGGAATTGGGGTAGAAGACTTAGTGGGATTTGAAGAGGTTGAGCTAAGAGAGTGAAGGGAGAGATGTAGGTGCTAGAGAGAAAAGGTTAAAAGTTTGTTTCTAAATAAATATCATCAAAACGATATATGTTGTACTGCCGTTAGCATTCCCTACGAAGCTAATATTACTATGTAAACAAAACGTTTGCTCAAGATAAAGAGTAAAACTTATCATTTGGCATTTTAGAGTTTAGTTAAAAAAAAGCAAAACAACACAATTAAATAATTCTGCTGCTGGGTATGGAGATGAGACCGAGCCCCAGACTGCACTTTGGGTAAGAACCTCTGGCAACATGGGACAAGAAGATTACTACACGTGCTGTGTGTTTTGTGGCATCTACGAAACTGCATTTGATCGGCTAGTGAAGGAAGAATACATCCTTTTGTTGGTTGCCTGGGCGTGAGTACCGTACATTCGGGGAAAAAAAGAACAGTTTAGTTGAAAAAATATTTTTTTTTATTTTTGCTTATTTTACCTAAATAAGTGAAGGGGCATTTATTTATATTTTTCTATTGCCACTGCGTAACCAACCATCGATTCAGGCCTGCATCGTTTATCTGTATATTATTACTGAGCGTGTGTGTGTGTGTGTGTGTGTGTGAGTGTGTGTGCGTGTGTGTGTGCGTGTGTGTGTGTGTGTGTGTGTGTGTGTGTGTGTGTGTGGGCCCACTATAGTGCAGTAGTTTAATGAGTGTGTGTAACAATTGCTTATTATTTAACAGAAGGTGTATCATTTGTAAAGCGTATGAATTAAATATCACTTTGCTAACAATTAATTTTATAAATATAGCAAGTGTGCATTTTGTTTATTTTAGTGTCTGTAATACAGGAACCTCACCTTTTAGTTGAGTACAGTAACTTTAGTTAATGCTATTTGTGTGTTGTGTGAATGAGTACTGAGTTAAAATTAAATACTTTTTCCTATCAGCGGGTTTACTTTATTTTACTTTATTTTACTTTATTTTAAATTGGTTGAGGAAGGTTCCAGCTGTCTGTGTTGGATGGATATGGGCAGTTGGAGCCTCATCACATTATTAGAAATCACTGCACTGACTCACACAATTTACAGTAACGGCAGCCTTCTTGTTTACAGATGTACAGTAAGAGTATAAAACTGAGTGACCGATTAGCAGCAATCTCAAAAGTAGTAAGTAGACATGCCCATTTGGATGAAGAACAATCTAATGAAAGTTATAAAAATGGTGGGTGGGTAGGAGGAACATGCTTAAAGACCTTCTGGGAAGAATTGAAGGGGAAAAAGAATAATATCTGCATGTCGTTCAGACCTTTCTAAAACAGTCAACCCACTAGCGCTACGCCTTCAAATTGAAGAGATTTTTCATTTGGTGTCAGGGCACGGAGCTAGACCCCCTGTCCTGGATTACTGGTCCCTCCCAGTTGGGCCTACGGTTGACGATCCTCAAAGTGCACTTGGCAGCCATTATCTCTTCATACCAGACGTGGGCTGCAAATATAGTTCTATTTTTGTAAAGTTGGTGCAGTTCTGCAGCCTGAAGTGGGTGTGGATGTGTTGAAGTGTGCATGTATATCCATTGCCACAGCACCGGAGGATCAGGATGATGGATGACTCTAGAGTTGCATGTTCTATGTCTTACCTTTCTGCAGTTGCTTCTGTTGTCTGGTTCCTTTGGCTGCTTGTATGGGAGAAGAAGAAGAAGAAGAAGAAGAAGAAGAAGAAGAAGAAGAAGAAGAAGAAGAAGAAGAAGAAGAAGAAGAAGAAGAAGAAGAAGAAGAAGAAGAAGAGCTTTTGTCTGAAACATTCTGAAATAAAAAATAATAAATAATCATTTAAAACCTGTGTGTACATCTTCCCCTTGCTGGTAACCAGCCTGGGCACTATCCTGTCACATATGGTGTCAGAGTGGAACTGCGGAATGGAGGATGGACCCCAGCACTGTAGCAGCCCTGCTTAAAGCCCTTAACCAGCGGATGGATGTGGAGATGAGAAGCCAGCGGAGCGCAGCGGCAGGAGGAAGACTCAGACACTGGAAGCTCTTGTGCACTTTTAATTAACACACCAAACAAATAAGCAGGGCACAAGGGCCAAAACAAACAGTTCACACATAAACACAACTGCTGAGGCTGGGCAATATCCATCACTAATTCAGTCCAAAACACACAGTGTCCCCACAGTTACACTCACCTCCTGTCCTATATACCATGTATATGCCATGATGTGTGTTGATGGCCTCTTATAAAATGGGTTGGGATTGGCTGATAGGCATTCCAAGCCATTGAATTATTACAGTACAACCAACGGGTAAAATCAAGTCCCAGCAACTAAGATTTTTTTTACAAACAAATATTACTGCTCTGAATGTTTATCAACATTATTTTGAATTGGTCTCCATTTTTTTCCCCAATAAAAACAATAATAATACAATGTCAGACCTCCTCCATGTACATTTGAACTTGTTTGTTGACTCCAATGTCCACACATTCCTGGAGGATTTAGACCAAAACAGTTTGGGAACAGAACCGGCAGCAATAAAAAAAAGGTCAGGAAAAAATGAAACCATGCGCAGTACAAGACAGTTCTCCCTCAGTACTGCTGAAATCAATATAACTAAAGCCAATAAAGAAGAGTGGAATACTAACAAGCAACCGCTTGGGCTGTGTCAGCTTTTAATGATTGGTCAGCACAAACCAAACATAATATGGACTGAAAAACTGTAGCTAAGACTGAAATAAACAGTTTTAAGAAGTGTCCTTGCTGAAGTTAGAAAGGCCAAGAGAGAAATAGAAATAAACATTGCTAAGGGAGCTAAAACCAATTCCAAAATGTTTTTCCAATATTACAACAGCAAGAGAACATTCAAAGAGGAGATTAAATGTTTAAGAGATACAAATGGCAAAATCGTAGATGAAGAAAAAAAAATAGCAAATATGTTAAATGATTACTTTTCACAAGTTTTTACAAAGGAAGATACTGACAACATGCCCCACATGTCATCCAGTTCCTATCCAGTTTTAAATAACTTTAGCATAACTGAGGCAGAAGGGACTAGGAGCTCTTAAAATAAACAAATCCCCTGGGCCGGATGAGATCCTCCCAGTAGTACTCAAAGAAATGAAAGAAGTAATTTACAAACCGCTAACCAAGATCATGCAGCAGTCTCTTGACACAGGGGTGGTACCGACAGACTGGAAAATTGCAAACGTAATACCGATCCACAAAAAGGGAAACAAAACTGAACCAGGTAACTACAGACCAGTAAGCCTGACTTCTATTATATGCAAACTTATGGAAACTATAATAAGATCCAAAATGGAAAATTACCTATATGGTAACAGGGTACTGGGAGACAGTCAACATGGTTTTAGGAAAGGGAGATCGTGCCTAACTAACTTGCTTGATTTTTTTGAGGATGCAACATCGATAATGGATAATTGCAAAGCATATGACATGGTTTATTTAGATTTCCAGAAAGCTTTTGACAAAGTCCCGCACAAAAGATTAATTCTCAAACTGAACGCAGTTGGGATTCAAGGAAACACATGTACATGGATTAGGGAGTGGTTAACATGTAGAAAACAGAAAGTACTGATTAGAGGAAAAACCTCAGAATGGAGTGTGGTAACCAGCGGTGTACCACAGGGATCAGTATTAGGTCCTCTGCTATTCCTAATCTACATTAATGATTTAGATTCTGGTATAGTAAGCAAACTTGTTAAATTTGCAGACGACACAAAAGTAGGAGGAGTGGCAAACACTGTTGCAGCAGCAAAGGTCATTCAAAATGATCTAGACAAGATTCAGAACTGGGCAGACACATGGCAAATGACATTTAATAGAGAAAAGTGTAAGGTACTGCACGCAGGAAATAAAAATGTACATTATAAATATCATATGGGAGATATTGAAATTGGAGAAGGAATCTATGAAAAAGACCTAGGAGTTTTTGTTGACTCAGAAATGTCTTCATCTAGACAATGTGGGGAAGCTATAAAAAAGGCTAACAAGATGCTCGGATACATTGTGAAAAGTGTTGAATTTAAATCAAGGGAAGTAATGTTAAAACTGTACAATGCACTAGTAAGACCTCATCTTGAATATTGTGTTCAGTTCTGGTCACCTCGCTATAAAAAAGATATTGCTGCTCTAGAAAGAGTGCAAAGAAGAGCGACCAGAATTATTCCGGGCTTAAAAGGCATGTCATATGCAGACAGGCTAAAAGAATTGAATCTGTTCAGTCTTGAACAAAGAAGACTACGTGGCGACCTAATTCAAGCATTCAAAATTCTAAAAGGTATTGACAGTGTCGACCCAAGGGACTTTTTCAGCCTGAAAAAAGAAACAAGGACCAGGGGTCACAAATGGAGTTTAGAAAAAGGGGCATTCAGAACAGAAAATAGGAGACACTTTTTTACACAGAGAATTGTGAGGGTCTGGAATCAACTCCCCAGTAATGTTGTTGAAGCTGACACCCTGGGATCCTTCAAGAAGCTGCTTGATGAGATTTTGGGATCAATAAGCTACTAACAACCAAACGAGCAAGATGGGCCGAATGGCCTCCTCTCGTTTGTAAACTTTCTTATGTTCTTATGTTCTTAAGTGATAGCATCTGCTAGCACACAGTATTCAGTTAGCAGCGACACAAGCTTGCAAGCTGGCCTGAATCGTTTTTTTTTTTAATCTTCCCACAGTGGGACAATCTATAAACCTGATTTTAGATACCCACTTTAAAAGGGCAAACAGCCCCTTCATTTCAACTGAAAACAACATCACCCTGCTGTATCCCAAACAGACTTAAACAAAGGCTTTGGTATCTCAGGACACAGATATCTTCCAACTCATTTTATGAGGTAGTTTAAGAAGCTATTGGACACCAGCTGAGAAAGACAGGAAGTCCTGGAGTTACATCCTCTCTGCAGCACCGTCGTCAACTCGTAAACAAAAAGGCAGAAACAAACTCCCCTCCTCACCAAACAGTGCCACCTACTGGACAGTCTGTCCAACTGTGTAACCAGCCATTTAATATAGAAAACTACATTCCCTGGTACAGTCAACTTCATGAGACAAATACTGAAAACATTCTGATAATTTATATAATTTATTTGAATTGATTTAATGTATTATTAAAAATATTTTGTTTATCTATTAAATTCATTGAAACTACTATTACATTAACTGGAACTATTTTTCCTAGTGTAGTAATATATTTAGGAAAAAATAAATCTATAAAAACTAGTAACCCGTTTTATAAGCGCATTTTAAACATTAGAATTTCATACAGTTCCAGGGGCTAACACATGTACAGAGTTCATTTTAGCAAGCTCAGAAGGGCGCTTAAAACACTGCTTGAGCAAACCACAGGATTTAAAATGTCTCACTGCTTACTTTTCTATTTTAAATCCTGTGGTTTGCTGAAGCAGTGTTTTAAGCTCTTTCTAAGCTTGCTAAAATGAACTCGGTACTCGTCTCGCACAGCCAGGCTATGAGCAGCACTAGCTCATGCTCTTGAAGAGTCCCAGCCCCCGGGTTCTGATGGGTTTCCATGTGATCCGCTTCACTGCACGCACAGCATGGACTCCCCTGTTGTTATGTCTGCTATGTTATCACATGTCTGCCCTTTACACACTTTCTCACAATGGGATCTCAATAATCCTAACATTAACCCTAACCATAACCCTAACCCTGTACACACTTTCTCACAATGGGATCTCAATAATCCTAACCCTAACCCTAACCCTAACCCTAACCCTAACCCTGTACACACTGTCTCACAATGGAATCTCAATAAGCAACATTGAACCACAATGGAATTTCAATAAGCAACACTGAGCCACAATGGAATTGCAATAAGCAACACTGAGCCACAATGGAATCTCAATAAGCAACACTGAACCACAATGGAATTGCAATAAGCAACACTGAGCCACAATGGAATCTCAATTTCCAGCTTGTTTTTGCTTACACGTGGTCATATTCTAAAAATAACCAGCCTATTATCACCATCATTATTATGATCATTATTACTGTAATATCATGAATAAAATATTGTTCTAACATGTATTGTAGTATTATACTGTAATATTGAATATTATATCAACGGTTTTCAGCATTACATTGTCATATCATTCACTCTGTGTCATATAGATCAGGATTGCAATACTGTTTTATATTTTCTATGTTTAGAAAAATTAATTCAAAGTAACACCAATGGATGAGATGTTCTGTGCAGATGAACAAATTGTGCCATTGAAAGGCAAAGTGCAATGAAGCAGTACAACCCAAAAAAGAGCCCCAACTCTGGGGGTTCAAAGTGTGCTGTACTGTCTGAGAGCAATGGGATCGCGTGCAATTTTGGCATCTTCATGGGACCCATTTCTCTACTTGATGGGATGCCAGATACTGCAAGCAGCTGTGGGTCTCAATGCCACCACCAGTTAAATCATTAAAAACATGAGTCTTACTCATTTAAATATTTTTACACGCATAATAAGAAATAAAGACACTGACATGAAACTTTTTCCCTTTATTCATTTTTTGATAGTGCTGGTATTTAAATCCACTGCTGTTCTGATCAGTTGAATATTCTCCATGGTCTGTTAAAGTCGTTCTCCAGTTAATCAAAGTCGATACTTGTTGTAAACCAACATTCCTAATCCCTCTATCCAGTACAGTGCAGCTGGTTTAATTTATGTCTCTCTAAAAGCCAAGAACCTGTACTGTTGAAAGTCAGCACTTCCTTCCACAAACCACTGTGTATTCTGCTGTTCTGAGAAACCTAGTAATGATGTTTTGAAAGTCCATTACAGTTATACAGTATAGGAATTACATAAAGGCTCCAACACCACCTCAAAGATTGGTAACACGTTATGGTACATGAAGTGTCTCTAATTACTGTGTATTGACAGTGTAGTTACTTAGTAAACACATTTGTACTTACACATAATGACAATGTTATTATGCATAGTTACAATGTACTTAATGTAGAAATATTTTTGAACGACCCTAACCCTTTCTGATACAGTGCTCACCCTTTATAACCCTGTAGTGGGGGAGCCATAGTTAAACAGTTAAGGGTGTATCCGACAGCCCCATGCATCAGAGATGAAATAAACAAAGGATATAGCTGCTTCTGCATCCAGCACACAAAGAATATCACAGACATAAAGAGGTATGTGAAAAATACAGTGAACAAGGGGAGGGGCTTGGCTGGAGATACAGTACTGAGTGTGCTTTTGTGATTCAATGCCTAACAAGCGCTGAATAAATGGACTGCTAAGGGTTAACCATGCAATAGTCATAAACAGAATTGCAGTTTTATAAAGGGGACAGTTTTTAGCCACCTATTGTACTTTGGGATGTTTAAACATAATTCTGTCTATGGCTATTGAATGGTTATAAACCATCTATAATGGTTTATTAACACTCTATAACATATTTATTATGTATCTATTATACATGTATATAACATTAATAAGCATCACCTTCATATAAAGTGTTACTGTAAAGGGCTACCCAAATCTTTTGAAAATGAGAAATTTCAGCTGGGGTTCTGGCTTACAGGTGTACGGGTGGGGGGTTTCCCAGTGAAAAAAGTAACAAGAAAAGAAAAAAAGAAAGCTGGAGAAATAGGAGATTAGATTGGCAAAGGGTGTTATTCTGTTAATTCTGTATAATCTGTCCTAAAGTGCGCAAGATGACAGATGGCCTCTTAGTATCTGTGGTGTAGTTGTTGCTTATTTTGCTGGGAAGACAAGGGGAGATGTATAAACATAATGTACCTGGGAGGCTCTACTCCCCCTAGTGATAAGGAGTGGAACACATTTCTAAAGAAATAGTTTGTCTAGGAATTTCACTCATAACAATAAAACACTCAAGAGTGGTGAATTGAGAAACCCATTGAGTAAATTCAATAACACATTCTTTGAGTGAGTCTCAATGTCCAGGGTCTTGTTAAAAAAAAAAAAAAACAGGCAAAGAAACGTTACATTCCGTATTTGAATGCGTATGCATTACCATACAAGACATGATCACAAGAAGACCACAGAACGTTAGGAAGGGATTTACAATTAAAACATTACTCCAGGGGCTCCAAATATAATAAAGACATTTTTCAAACACTGAAATACTATTGAAATTACACAGGGAAGGGAAAACTAACAGTAGTAACTAGCAGTAACAAAAACAAAACATTGCTGGACAGATTGCCATGTTGTGTTCATAGTTATACAAGCACTGTTAAAACTGTTAGTACAAGTTCAATCTCATTTCATATCTATGATTATATCAGAACAAATCATTTCTTGCAGGAAGGGATCAAATAAACATATCTATCTATCTATCTATCTATCTATCTATCTATCTATATATCTATATATATATATATATATATATATATATATATATATATGTATATGTGTGTGTATATGTGTGTGTGTGTGTGTGTGTGTGTGTGTGTGTGTGTGTGTGTGTGTGTGTGTGTGTGTGTGTGTTTTAGTTCCAGGATGTATTTGTATCGAAAAAAAAAAAAAAAAAAGCTTAAAATATAAAACCAACTTCTCCAAGGCCTGAATAAAAAGTCTCAACTTCTATTAAAGTTTCAGCAAATAATTATTTGGTTTCTTGAATTAGCTCCAGTCTCCACTCCTTGGTTTAAGAACTTTTATTAAACCAACTGAATTCAAACATCATTACACAGCCAGGTAGAACAGGAAACAGGGAGTATTTTCTTGGTCTTTATTCTCTTTCGCTGGGATCCTTGGTCTGTCCTGCTGAGATACTGGGTTGATGATGGGATAGTGAAACATTATTATTATTATTATTATTATTATTATTATTATTATTATTATTATTATTATTATTATTATTATAATATTAATTAATAATAATAATAATAATAATAATAATAATAATAATAATAATAATAATAATAATAATAATAATAAACCTTTATTTTACTAGGAAATCGCATCTCTTTTGCAAGTGAGACCTAGCCAAGAAAGGTAGCAGCAATACAATAAAATATATTAAAATACATAAACACAAATACAGAAATAAAATAGATTAAAAACACAGACAACTGAGCTTTGCATACAAAGGGTTGCATACTAAAACAGCAGGCACGGAGGTGCGTTCGAGAAGCAGATCGGTATGATAATGCTTAAGCAATATGTGTGCAACTTAATTATTGGAATCAATAACGGACATGTGTTAAATATTGCTTAAATCCCTATTGCATGCACTCCCTCACACACAAATACATCAATAATTGGGTTTCCTTACAAATCTGCCAATCATTCCTCATCATTTCTACCCAGTACATTTGGTTAGTACAGAGTTTGTTGACCAGCATGTTCACAGCCATCGACAGAAGCTGCTATGTGACACTCCTCACACTCCAAGTATTGACTTACAAACACTTTCCAGTCCATCTGTAGATCAAACAGTAACGCTGAAACACCAATCAATGTATTATCCAGCGCTGTCTTGAACAAAAGGGGTCTGGAAGAGGACAATAGAAAATCTATTTCATAAAGTTGAAATGGTCCAAGTTATTAAGCATGGGTTTGAGACTTATTTAAAGCGTTTAAAGCAAATAAAATAATTCCATCAATGTTACTCATCCTGCAATTGCATTCACAATGCATTTCTCACATTTCATAGGTCACGTTATGTGGAGAATGAAATTCTCTTCACCCCTTTAACACTTTCTTGCTCTCATTACAACTCACAGCTTCCTGTAATATACATATATACCAGTATCTCTCTCTCTCTCTCTCTCTCTCTCTCTCTCTCTCTCTCTCTCTCTCTCTCTCTCTCTCTCTCTCTCTCTCTCTCTATATATATATATATATATATATATATATATATATATATATATATATATACTTACTTATATTTCTTTCTGACAACTGCGAGTTTGAGTCTAGCCAAATGTGTCCTGAAACACATTTTTGTTCTCCATTTAGCAGATCTTTCAGTGTAACCAAACCACATGCATAAAAAAGAAGAAATGAAACCCTCCTTACTATCCCCACGGTGCTTCCTCTGTCTGCTACTGCAGTCTTCCCCCCACAATAACTGAGAGCACAAGAAGGATCCCCAGGGACAGGAAGATTCTGATGTCATTCCCCAGCCCGTACGACTCTGAATTGAGGAGAAAAAAAGTTGAGTGACTCCACAGAGGGTGTGTGGACACTAGACCAGTATATAAGGAACTATCTGTATTAAATCTGTATTAATGAGAATTATATCAGGAAATGTATGTATTAAATCTGTTTTAATGACCAGTATATAAGGAAATATCTGTATTAAATCTGATTAATGAGAATTATATAAGGGAATGACTGTATTAAATCTGTAATAGTAAAAACAACTCCTGAAGAGTGTTGAGATGATGCGTGCTTTAAAATACCAAACCAGACTCAGACAATCTTAATGTATCCATGGGCTTGAAATTTATTCTTACTCATTTTAGAATTTAAATTGCTGCTTCAATTCCAACAAAAACGCCCTGCTAACAGCATGCAGTTAATAGCTGAGTCTATCCCAATGAGGGTTCTTTGTAAACGGGTGATGCTTTCTACACTTGCATGGAAACATGGCATTTATTCAGATTCATTTCATTGTGAACCTGATTTCAAATATATAAAGTGTCCAGATCGTGACAAGGAATATTTTCTCCCGGAAATATTTCCATAAATGACTGTACTGTTTTTTAATCTCTAAAAGAAGCAGTGAATGAACCATCGCTATATTTCAGAGACATGTGTCATAAAAAAAACCCTGAAGATGAAGACACACCAATGAACACAAGGTAGCTGAAAATCTAGGAAGGAGGATAAAGAAGGCATGTGTGTGCAAGAAACACCTGGGTCTATTCAACTCATCTAAACAGACTTGTATAGCTATGGCCAAAGATTTAGCTTTAGCCTATAGAATTAACTCTTAAATGAGATCTACTGAATAATGTTACATTAACATATTGAATCACGTACCACGTTGTAGTTTTCCAAATCTAAAAAAACAATTGAAAAACGTGACATTTTGAAATGCTATTATTACTGGTATTACTATAATGGCTTCGGTAAAATTTTGAGATATCATTGTGTTGTTTCTTTGATTACACAATGTAAATAAAATATCTCAATTATGTTCATATGTTTTATTATATATATATATATATATATATATATATATATATATATATATATATATATATATATATATATATATATATATATATATATTTATGTCTCAATGTTGAAATTCTAGGCAATGCTAAACGTTTGTCCATAGCTTTCTGTGTAACAAACACTGAGGTCTGATCTATTGATATACAAAGCGGTGGATCTAAATACAGTCACCATTTAGATCATTTGAAGCAGCATTTTACTCACCAAGGGTATGAAAACCAAAAATCTGCGTGTTTGTCTCTTCAATGTATTTCTAATTGCAAAAATCTTAGAAATAGCAGAGAGGATCCCATTGCAATCTCCTGTATTAGACTGAACAAACCATGACATTTAATTTCATTTAACATTACACCTCACTGGCCTGTCGAACTGTTCCATTGGGTTTTGACAGATAAGGTTGGCATTGTGGTGTATTCTGTGGGAACATAAGCAGCGACATTTTTCATATTCACCTGTACTAAATATGCTCAGCCCACGTGTCACATTTCATTGTATTGTTTTATTTTAATCAAGAGAAAATACAATCTTCTTTCCTTCAGAACTGATTTACCTGAGTATAACCTCCTCAATAAAAACAGATTGGTTCAAATAACAGGATGCGGTCTTAAAAGAATAACTGTGAGTTTCACAACCAGCGATCCACACATTATCTATGAATGATGTTTTGAATCTACATTCTAGACATACAGAGAACATGATTCCGGGTAAGCCTTTGGAAACAGCTTGTGAATCGACACAGTTTCCATTTTTTACAGAGATTAAGAAAATCTTTGCCTATTTTCATTCAAGTGCATTCTGTTTGTCTAGCTTATGTATGGATGACTGAAAACATTTTTATTATCTTAGTATAAACTAACGGTAACACTTTATATTAAGGTGCTGCTTATTAATGTTTTATGAATATACAATAGCTGCTTAAGAACTATTTTATATAGTGTTAATAAAGCATTACAGGTGGTATATAATCATGCAATAGCCACAGACAGAATTGCAGTTTTATAAAGGGGACAGTTTTTAGCCACCTATTGTACTTTGGGATGTTTAAACATAATTCAGTCTATGGCTATTGCATGGTTATAAACCATATATAATGCTTTATTAATACTCTATAACATAGTTATTAAGCATATATTATATCTTTATAAAACATTAATAAGCAGCACCTTAATATAAAGTGTTAACAAACTAACATGCCATCAAAATATACAGTACGTTTCTGCTTTTGGCAATTTACAAGAATATAACTTAGCAAGATAAATATATTGTTCCATACACGGGGCCAATGGAAAATATAATGTAAATATAGAGAGGTTTTTACCTTGAATATTTATTAAATAAATAAAGTGCCACAAAGTGATAAGAGGAATACCTGTCACATGAAGGTAGACTGGGGGACTGCGTTTGCTGTTTGCTGAGTTCACAAGCTTCTCTTTTCCATACACACAGGTGTAGCTTCCAGTATCTTCCAGACGCACACACCTGTGGAAACCAACAAAACTTCTGCAACTGCAAAACCTGCAAACAACAATAATAGCATCATAGTCTAGAGCTGTGACCAAATGTGTTGCATCACCTACAATTTTATGATTGAGGCATCATTTCTTTGTCAGTTTTTCATTAACTATGAGGTAAACTACAATGCGGTCTGAAATGCAATATGTTACATGACGTTATTCAGCAGATCTCATTCAACTTTATGAAGCAGAAGTAGTTCATTCTATTGGGTATTGCAAAACTTTTGGCCAGACCTATAGTAATAATAATAATAATAATAATAATAATAATAATAATAATAATAATAATAATAATTCAATAATAATAAAAGTGCGTATGAAAAATATTACTTCTACTACTTCTACTACAACGTTAATTTCAAATATATATATATATTACCTATTATATATATATATATATATATATATATATATATATATATATATATATATATATATATATAAGATATATAAAGTAGTGGAAGGAATCGAGCCCCTGAAGATAGAATGAAACAAGAGTTTCCATTGTGTCTATCATTGTCACACAATAAAAGTAGACAAGTCATGACAGCCAAAATATCAAGAACAGTTGAGTCTGATTGATCATTCAAGCTGAGTCTGATTGATCATTCAAGCTGAGTCTGACTGGTCATTAAAAGCCACTCACCGGCTCTTGATGCACAATAGATTTCAGTTCTCTGTCCAGTGAATCACACACTCTGTTAACCGCAGTGTAATATGTTGTTTGGCCTCAGTGTACATGTAGATTGTATTTCTCTTAGCTGGATTTTGCTGCCCTGGTTAACGATACACTTTTGTATCACCTTGGTATCACCCCTGCATTTTCAGTTTGTGTAAATGCATGTACAACCCCTAATGAGTCCATGAGTGAAAGTGCTTGCTTCTTCTTTGCTGCTGGATAGTGGCAGTTCACCTCCTAATGTGTGCATGATACTGAAGAGGGACGTTAGACTAGGGTTGGAACGATTAAACCTCATTATTATTTATTTATTTATTTATTTATTTATTAGGAGGCACCCTTATCCAGGGCGACTTATAATTGCTACAATATATCACAGTACAAAGCATCACATTAGAGAATATCACAGTGTAAAATATCATATACAGATAAGAGCAGTTAAAAAGTACAATAAAAGTAGCAAAAAAGAGTAAATTTAAATAAAAGCAAAATAAAGAATATAGTAAATGATTACATTTGAGAGCGAGTTCGACTAAGAGCAGTTCATTAATACTACAAATATTTGCTTATATGAGTAAAGGCCAGTAACAGCACATAGTAAGTATGATAAATGGATGAGAATAATTTCAAAAAATGGGAATGCGGGATACCAAGAAGAGTAAAATCAAATACAAGACACTCATACATACTGAAGAGGGACGTTAGACTAGGGTTGAAACGATTCATTGAGTATTGATGAATCCTCTTACTTTCGTAACATGATCATAGAGGCATGTATCATGTGCATCATAATACAAGAACAAAAGCACAATGTAGGTCCTTGTAGTTCACCAAATAGCTCTTCAGTGAAGCATGCCGTATATAGAATATTTTTTTCACTTGGAAGTTGTGGGGTAGGATGTGCAGATAATTGAAAAAGAAAACTAGTTTTAATTCCAGGCTATAGGCAACAAAAGATGAAAATTATGAAAGGGGCTTGTGATGAGTCAAAGGGTTTTCGGTCTGTGATTCAGCCTGCCGACAGTAGATGGCATCAAACCAACCCAGGACTTCCCTTACCAAGATCTCGTGACCATGGCAAAAGTCATCTTTTGAGGGGCGGCACCTTGGTGAGGGGCGGAAGTACGAGTATGTAAATTCCAGCCACTGGAGTCAAGTGAAGGATAAGGACACTTGTCAGTTGAGGATTGGTGTTCCACTGACTACAGAGGCGGGACATTACATACTAAAGGGAACGTACTACTGTGTTCGGGGTTGGTCCGAAAGTAAAATAGGAGGAGTAACGGGTGGAGGGAGAGACTGGTTTGGTGCAGCGGGATTTTTAAAACAAAAAACACTAACATTTCTTTGGTCTTTTTTTGTTTATGTATGGGTCGCCACGAAGACAATTAAAGACGAATCATCACGGTTTGTTTTGGATTTCACCCCTGCACTCCTTCCCTCACACCATTTTGTTTTCTTTTGTTATTTAATCATTTTGTTGTGTATAGAGAATAAAAATAAATTATTTTATTTCTGTACACATAAATTACTGTCTGGACATTCCATTTAATACACTCTCGCCTCACAGGGCTGTAGACTTTCTATAGGCACTGTATATACTTTATATAGCGCCTTTCATAGTGGACAACCATCAGAAAGTGCTTTACAAGATAATGAGGAACAATGCATAATATGTTAAATACAGTGAAATACAGGGCATAGTACATTAAATACAATCAGTAATAAAATAATAATAAAATAATGCAAATACATTAAATACAGGCATAGTACATTAAGTACAAGGCTAGGATGTGAATTCTAAACATTGTGGATGTGTGTTTCATACAGAATCATATGAATAAGATGGAGTGAAAAACCTGAAATAGCAATTTAGACAACAGCTAATAACAGATATCAGGCTTAAAGAGCATTGAAAGCAAGAGAGAACAAGTGGGTCCTGAGAGTTGATTTGAAGCGAGGGACTGTGGGAGCTGCACGCACTAAGGCTGGGAGAGAGTGCCAGAGAGTCGGGCCAAAATATATTATAAATGTTTTATTTGTTTTTGTTTTTTTTTTAAACTTGGTTTCAAGTAACTGTACACGTTTTGAAAGAAACACACTGATCTATTTTCATTTGAAAACATGCTATCTGGTTATACACCATGTTAAAGAAATCTCTGTTTGCACAAGCCAGACTGCCTTCCACGTCCTGGATCATTTCACCTGGAGAGTGAAATTACCCCCCCCCTTCACTGACTTCTACCCTGTCAATAACTAATCAGCTGCTTCCCCAATTGACTGACATGCTTTCAGCCAACAACATGCTTTCACCCAGAAGACATTGCTGGGGGGAAATGACCAAGGAAGTGAATCAATAACAGACGTCCTGGAAGGCAAGGCAAGCAAACTGAAAACTTCCTTTAACCCAGTGTAGTAGGATGTCTGTTTTATAATGAACATAGATGAAAAACGCACGTGTCTCTTTAAAAATTGCTCATAGGCAAAATGATTCAGCTTCGGTAAATTGTTAACCACAGCTTTTAAAAAATGTCTCTCTCATCATCATTCTGTGTTGCAATCGTGGTGAAATTCAAAGTGGAGATGTGATTGTCTAATGCATTGTCTTGTTCTTCTTACCGTTCCTCTTCTATGTTACCTGGGGAAATGAAATATGTAAAGATGTCACTGAATTAGAATTCAAGTGAAAGGGAGTATCATAGGGTTTGAATGCGTGTGTGGTCTGCAAGTGCTGGGAAGCCCTTCTGGTAAAGTCCTTGTTTTAATGGCTGCTCTCTAGTGTGGATAATAGCAATACAATTCTAAACACTGCAGCCACATTGTCTTCAGAAGTGTTACACTTATTTCATTATCCATTTAAAGTGTTACACACCCTGTGCAGTGCTCAAGAAACACACTGCTTTGCCTTTGCTGTGTCCTGTGGTCTCCATATCCCAGCAAAACATATTCCCATTTTTTATATATATTTTTTTTAATAAAGTAGGGAGATACTGTTTTTTAACCTTTGCTTGGGTGCTTTCACCAGGAGAAAGAGACTGATTTTATAAACATCGCTGTTTATCCAGGTCAGGCTTCCTCCTGCAACAATGCTGGTGCTCTGATTGAAATGAGTGGGAACAGAAAAGCAATGTAACTCTACGATACAGACCACACGGGGCCCAGCCATGGTACCGCTATGCACTTCTTCTACATTTTGCAGGGTGTTCTGTAACACTTTCGACTGGTTTCACAGACCCCAATTAGCACAGCATTCAAAAGCAAAAGACTGTATTTGAAATACCTGGTGCATGCCTTCGGGCCCTGCAGACCTTGAACAGCAGTCCAAGAATCACAAGGCTGATGACTGCAGAGAGGAAGTGCCGCATTGCATACTCCACAAACAGAGACGCTGAAAAAGAGACGGATATACTCTTTGTACCCTCGGACAGAGTGCAGTTATCTCCTAATGCTTACAAAATAATAACATTTCTTTGAGGGAGAAACTGTATAACAACAGTATAACAAAAACAGCATCTAAAACGCTAAATGCAGAGGTTTAATATATTTGATAGACTATAAATATCCCCTTCGTCATGATTTTGTTATTTCAAGTTTTAAAAGAGTTTGTGTGAACTTTGTGTTCATGAAGTTGTCCTGGCAAAACTTCAGAGAAACACATGTGCATTGGCTTCAGTGGCATTGTTCACTGCTCCCCTTCTCAAACACATCTCAGAATCAATGACAAAGTCTTACCTGGATACAGCAGCATCGTATGTGCGGAGCCATTTCCTGATTCTTGTCAGTTCCAGTCTATAATGTTATTTTAATCTATTTATTTATGTATTTTTCTTTTTTGATAATGAATTTTCTGACTTTGGTAAAATTGTTTTACAAATAAGTGTTTAAAACCATCAGAGATAATGGTATACTCTAAATGCATTTTATTTAATTTGAAATGAAGCAGAATTCTGAGGTGAAGTATAATTTTCCAGTGCAAGTTAACCTTAAACGAGTTCTTGATCCCAAGTGTTATCACTTCTTTGCTTTATATCTGTTTTAGTTCAGCATTAATTCCAGGTCCAGAAGGTATTGCCAGAGTCATTAGTTTGGTAGAAATGGGTAAGCACACGTCCACATCTGAGTTTCACTTCATGGTAAGACTTATCAGTATGTAAAATTATTATGAAATACTGTAAATTGTTTATCAAAACTGTTCATTCGAATCCCTTCAATATATAATTTAATAGCGGAATTCATAAGTAAATAATAAACACTTCAACAGCTTTACCTGTGACTCGGAGGCTGACCGAATCATTGTCTCTGGTCATTATCCTCATGCCGGGCTCCACTTTCTGTTCTGAGCACACACAGCTGTAGCTTCCACTATCTGCGCTGGTTACTTTACTAATCACAAATGTAACCCCTGACTCTGCTCTGCTCCACTTTTGTAGCATGATGCTCTCTCCGTTTCTACACAGGTAAAAGTTCCAGGTCCTGTGAGCTTCGATGTCTGGTGGCATCTTACAGTAAAATGTGACTTTGTCTCCAGTGTTCACAGTCTCCTGCATCAGAATGATGCTTGCTGGGTGAAACAGCTCTGCAAAGAGTGTGAATACTAGAATGTAACAAGACACTTTTTCTAAGTGGGTGAAATATGTTATTAGAAGACTACATTTTCACAAAACAATCTAAAACCCAGCAGAGAGATGTGTTCAGCCAAAATAATAACATGGCATTTAACAACCAATTCACGTAGAAGATGTTATTCCTGAAAACAATACTGTGCAATATTTATTATAAGATAAACTCATCCACACATACCTTTACAAACTCCAACTGCAAATACTGAAAGACAAATAACACATAATCATATCATTATGATGATGACGACGATGATCTGTTAAATATTTAACAATGCATCTTTTTAAAAGCACATTAAGCTTTCCTCAAGATCTATGTAACAAAGCCTTGTTTAGAGATGTTTTAATGATTATCAGTAGCTTCTGCTGTATATCTGCATATATAAATACAAAAACAGACAAAACATTTACAAATAGATAGATACTCACAAAACAGGTTTAACTGAACTGTCTGGTGCATATTTTGTGCAACGTCTTGCTGTGTATTAATTTTTTAAAGATGTAACAAAGTCCAAAACTTGAAGCTCAGAAATGAAAGAATAAAAGTGCTGGACCTGTGTGTGTGTGTGTGTGTGCTATGTGTGTGTGTGTGTGTGTGTGTGTGTGTGTGTGTGTGTGTGTGTGTGTGTGTGTGTGTGTGTGTGTGTGTGTGTGTGTGCTTTGTGTTTGTACTGAGTGTGTTCGCACAGGCTCCTACAGAACTGGTTAACAAGGTTGTTTCCGACAATAGAAAATGGCTCTATCTTATTTTAACCCCCCCAGTCTGCTGGTTTCACATTGAGAAGTACACAGGTCTCCTTGCAGTGGTGATATCAGTTTATACAAACATGCCTCAAGCACTGTTGGGAGCCCAGCGTTCTTCATTTGAAGGTTCTTCATTTTAAATCTAAAATTGGACAGTGAATATTGTCCTTTCTAGAATTATGCTGTGATTTCCAAAAATATTCATTCGTATGTTTTATTTTATTACCACTATTCAATAGTACTTAATGAGAAGTAATGCTGCTGATAGACGATGTTAGGTACAGTAATTATCTATTTTATGTTTTAGCACACATATTTTCACCTTTATTGCTCCTGTTGCTTTATAATTTATTGGTGTATCTAATGAGGGTAACACTTCACATTAAGTGCCTCTAATTACTGTGTATTTACTTGGAAAATACATGTGTACTTACACATAATTACAATGTTATTATGCATGGTTACAATGTACTTAATGTGTAAATCTTTTTGCACAATATAACCCTAACCCTATCCCTAACTCTAACCCTATCCTTAACCCTAACCTGTTCATCATAACATTGTGTACTTACATATATTGTGCAAACAGAACATTATACATTACAGAGAGGGAGGCTCAGAAACGACTTTTCACCCTGCCCCAAACACATTAACAATGCAGTCTTGTGCTCAGGTAATATGGGAACACTCACCTGTCATACCCATCATCAGTCACCAGGGGTAGTGTTTCTTATACATGTTTGCTATATCAATTGAATTTATTGAATAGTTATAAAGCTTCTTTGCTGTAAGACTTTGTTGTGTTGTAAAACATATTGTATATTTTGAGATGTCTTTTTGATGGACAGTATAATAAGCAAGATATATGTGCATGCATTGGTCTATTTGAATTGTTTGTCTGTATTTTCGAACATTTTAGCTATTTATAAATACATGACTTGTGTGGAGTAATTACTTACCAATGAAATGGTCTAAATAGGGATTGACAATTCTTAATTTGACTTAAAAATAAAATAAAAAAGATTGGTGTAATGATTGCGCTTGCTGTTTTGAATGAATGTTATCTAGTTTTGTTAATTGAGAAGTACCAGTATATATGTGATGTGCAATCAAATGGTAATAGCTAGTCCTGCTGAAGTTACTGATATAGTCTCGAAACGTTGGATTTGTATCTTGCTTATAAATTGAATACAAATAAAAGGAAAGAATTCCTGGGTGTGCGATCATTCTTCAAATGAATCCTATATATGCCAACACAATTCAATCTGCAAGAACTGACCATCGGTTTAATTCCCATGGAATCACTGTTATTTTCTTTCTTTGGGAAGTATAGCTACTATAGCATGCTCTGTTGTGTATATTTTATTTTCAGTTTGCATGGCATTGGAGAATCAGACTTCTTTAATAGAAAAACATTGCTATAAGTGGTAACAGTATAGCTTCGTCATGCCCTTTAATGAATGCCTGTGCTGTGTCCCCAGTCTAACAATCATCTCTAAACTATTTTAACCTGTTCTATCGAGGGAGCGCTGCAGCACGCAAGCCTAGTCTCTCAATCTAGTTCTCTCCACCCCACCACTGTGCTTCTAGCTCATGTGGTTTGATTACAAATATACACAGGCTGTGTATACTAAATAGATATATTTCAGCTATAAAGCCAATGAACTGCTATTTAGAGAAAGCAAAGCCTGTGTGTTCAGCACTGGTGTGGTTTGAGATTGCCTGGTTTGAAATGTTTATGTGTATTTGCTAATGCAATGAAGTAAGCATTAACACACAACAGGGAGTGCATTAAGCTAATCCAACACAGACCTCCTCTATATGTATAAATATGTTTACATCTCTATTACATTGTATTGTACCATCTTCTACTGGGAAAAGAATAGCCAGAGAGAATGAACACCTGGACTAGCTAGCAATGAGCAGAAAGCTCTTGAAATCATTTTCTGAAAGGTGTAAGCTGCTAATTTTGGTTTTGTCTGTTACCTGGACCCAGGAAAGCGTTAGCTGTGGCCCTTGACTTAGATACCTAATGACCTGCCACTTGCCAAGTGCACAATATCAGCCAGGAGGACCTCTGATTGGTCAGTTACAGCTGCTATTCCTTAAGGGAATTGACTGAGCTGTTTAAAAGACAGGCAGATCAGCGTTAAAGGAGAAGGCTTGCTGGCAGACACAAGCAACAACATTGAAAGTGCTTAATTGTAAAGCTTTGTTTAACCAGTTAGTCCTTTCAATTACTACCTTGTCTTTGGAAGTTTTGAAAGTAATCGTGTGCTAGCTTGTGTTTTAGCCCTGTATGTAGTTATGTAGTTGTGCTAGCTTGTGTTTTAGCCCTGTATGCAGTTATGTAGTTGTGCTAGCTTGTGTTTTAGCCCTGTATGCAGTTATGTAGTTGTGCTAGCTTGTGTTTTAGCCCTGTATGCAGTTATGTAGTTGTGCTAGCTTGTGTTTTAGCCCTGTATGAAGTTATGTAGTTATGTTAGCCCTGTAGTGCTTTTAGCCCTGTATGCAGTTATGTAGTTGTTAGCTTGTGTTTTAGCCCTGTATGCAGTTATGTAGTTGTGCTAGCTTGTGTTTTAGCCCTGTATGCAGTTATGTAGTTGTGCTAGCTTGTGTTTTAGCCCTGTATGCAGTTATGTAGTTGTGCTAGCTTGTGTTTTAGCCCTGTATGCAGTTATGTAGTTGTGCTAGCTTGTGTTTTAGCCCTGTATGCAGTTATGTAGTTGTGCTAGCTTTTCTTTTAGCCCTGTATGCAGTTATGTAGTTTAGCTTTTGTTTTAGCCCTGTATTAGCCCTGTATGTTATGTAGTAGTGCTAGCTTTTGTTTTAGCCCTGTATGCAGTTATGTAGTTGTGCTAGCTTGTGTTTTAGCCCTGTATGCAGTTATGTAGTTGTGCTAGCTTTTGTTTTAGCCCTGTATGCAGTTATGTAGTTGTGCTAGCTTGTGTTTTAGCCCTGTATGCAGTTATGTAGTTGTGCTAGCTTGTGTTTTAGCCCTGTATGCAGTTATTATGTGCTAGTTGTGTTTTAGCCCTAGCTTATGTAGTGCTTTTAGCCCTGTATGCAGTTATGTAGTTGTGCTAGCTTGTAGCCCTGTATGCAGTTATGTAGTTGTGCTAGCTTTTCTTTTAGCCTAGCTTTTCTTTTAGCCCTGTATGCAGTTATGTAGTAGTGCTAGCTTGTGTTTTAGCCCTGTATGCAGTTATGTAGTTGTGCTAGCTTGTGTTTTAGCCCTGTATGCAGTTACGTAGTTGTGCTAGCTTGTGTTCTAGCCCTGTATGCAGTTATGTAGTTGTGCTAGCTTGTGTTTTAGCCCTGTATGCAGTTATGTAGTTGTTCCCCAATACAGCAAAGACAGCCTGAAGCCTGGCACCATTTCATAGAATTCATTTCTTGAAAACGAAATGTATGCAATGTGTACAATCTTTGAACAACTGAACCGTTTTACTGAAACAATGTATTAGTATAAGTATGAAGACAGTGATGCTGATAATAAAACACATCAAACTCTATTCACAATGCATTTAGCACTAACCGTCCACCGTTGTCAAAGCAATGCTCTTACAAAAATAGCCAGAAACAACTGCATGGATGAGCTCTTTATTTGTATGCAGGAGTTATGTGTTGAAGCTTTTTAAAATAAATATTTGGTTATCTGTGTAGAGTAAAAAAAAACAGGTGCTGCCTTAGTATTAACTCATTGTGAACTTCTAATGAAACAGTTTATAAGATTCTTTAATACAGCACAAGAAGGCTGTAATCCTTTATTTTAATTGTGTGGGTTATCAAGACATTAGAACAAGCTGTATGTTCATATAGCAGGAATAATGCATGTGTCTCTCTGCTGAGCTGAAGAAGGTATTATTGCTGCTTTTTCGTTATACTGCTTTCACTTTCACGCTTTTCCTTGTATGCGTTGTCTTTCCTCCATCTCATTTTGTCGTGCTTGTTGTTGCTTTTGGAATTCCATTTGCTCATTTTGTCTTTTCGCTTCTGCACTGGCCCTTTCTGCTGTTTCAGCGTTATGACACGATCTGCAGTAAACTGCATTGCCATGCGTGCCATAATCACCAGTGATTTGGCAGCCACATCTGCAACAATGATATACTTTAACGTACTCTTTACTAGGAGCACTGCCACCCATATTTCTTCTTCTCTTGGATGTATTCAATAAGCAGCCCTAGCTGGTGTTTCTGAAACCCTTTTGATTGAAGTCTTCTGTTCCAACGATGAGATGATTCCTAGAAGATAGAAATAAGATATCAGTAACATACATCCCTGCCACGACTGTAAATTAGAACTTAAGTCGGGTCTTAAAGGATCCAAGTGATTCTGTCTCAACAGCATGACTAGGTAGCCCATTCCATACCCCCACCATAAAAAAGCATTTGCATTTCTCTTTATGTTAATTTTAACATTTATCAATTTGAGTGTAATGAGACATTATCTAGTCCAATTTAGTCAAATGTCAGTTTAGTGTATTATCTGAACCCAGTTACTTTACCAAGAAAACTGCATTTATTTTATAAGCAGCCAGAAAAATGACCCCATCGTGCAGATAAATGACCCCATTTTCACACTGTCACTTCAGAGTGTTGAATGTGCACTGAAGCAAGACTCGCAACCTGTTCTGTTCACACTTATCTCAATGTGTCTTTGGATGTGGCTGACTACTGGACTAACTAATCCAACTCCTGAGGTAGATTCCAGTTATTTTAGCCTGCATTAGCGTGTGAAAAGAAACTAAGCCACTTAAAAAAGAATGCAACTTACTTTTTTAATCATGCATGTGTCATCTGCGTAAAGATGTTACACACAAGCATATCAAAGAAGTGCAGTCACGCCAGCTCTAGTGTGTCTACACTGAAGAGTAAAATAACTGTGTTCAATCAGTTTGTAGTGTGAGCGAGGCTGCACTAACAAGTCCCACATCAACTTTGCTCAAGTGTGAAAAAGAATATTGTCAGTATGACAGTGTAGGAGGTGAAGACATGTGAAAACAGCTGTGCATGGAAGGAAATTAAAGAGATACTCCAATTGCAAGAGATAGGTGGATGCCTGATATCAAAAGCAAGGACAGGTGGAAGTCTGATTATCACATTTTGTTGTTATTAGAGTTGTTTCTCAGTATTGCACAGCATAAAACAACATATTTGAAGAGGTGCTAAAGTAGAACAAATAGCTTTGTCACGATTGAAGTGAAGAATTGTCTCTAGAATTATATACAACAAATGTCCCTCAAATATTGAATTGCTTAGCTGAGAAACAGAAAATGATAAATTCAAGAATATATCGCTTTTATGTCCTCCTTTCAAAGACATTCCATTTTCACAAGCAGTGAATTATCAAACCAAATAAAAAAACAGAAATGCATGTAAAATAACGACGTGTGAAGCTGCCTTCTTGTACTGGACACAGCGATCTATAGCAGAAATATTTCTGATCTTTGATGCAGCTGGTGACTTTTTAGCTGAAGACATTTTAAAGAAATCCTGCAGTTGTGTGCAGTGCGTGTTTAATCATTTACCAGAAGCAAACTAAACCGACTGCCAGGTTTCTAAATGCAGTGTAGCAGGTACTGCATCAATAAGGCAAACGTTAGCTGTGTTTATTTTTAAGTGATAAAACACGTGTATACTTCGTTCAGACATTTTCACAGGGGACTGCATATCACACAGCAATGAAAAGATTTCACAGAAAGGGTGAAATCCATGATAACTGTGAAAATAACAGAGAATCAGTGTGTGTAAGAGAGCTGAGAGTATCACTGTGTGTAGAGCTGAGAGTATCACTAGATGTGTGTGTAGAGCTGAGAGAATCAGTGTGTGTGTGTAGAGCTGAGAGTATCACTGTGTGTAGAGCTGAGAGAATCAGTGTGTGTGTAGAGCTGAGAGCCCAATCACGCCTGTGTGTAGAGCTGAGAGTCACTGTGTGTGTAGAGCTGAGAGAGATCAGTGTGTGTAGAGCTGAGAGAGTATCACTGTGTGTGTCAGAGCTGAGAGTATCACTGTGTGTAGAGCTGAGAGTATCAGTGTGTGTAGAGCTGAGAGAATCAGTGTGTGTAGAGCTGAGAGAATCAGAGAGCTGAGAGTATCACTGTGTGTAGAGCTGAGAGAATCAGTGTGTGTAGAGCTGAGAGAATCAGTGTGTGTAGAGCTGAGAGTATCACTGTGTGTAGAGCTGAGAGATCATCAGAGTATCATGTGTGTGTAGAGCTGAGAGTATCACTGTGTGTAGAGCTGAGAGAATCAGTGTGTGTAGAGCTGAGAGAATCAGTGTGTGTAGAGCTGAGAGAATCAGTGTGTGTAGAGCTGAGAGAATCACTGTGTGTAGAGCTGAGAGTATCAGTCAGAGAATCAGTGTGTGTAGAGCTGAGAGAATCACTGTGTGTAGAGCTGAGAGTATCACTGTGTGTAGAGCTGAGAGTATCAGTGTGTGTGTAGAGCTGAGAGAATCAGTGTGTGTAGAGCTGAGAGTATCACTGTGTGTAGAGCTGAGAGAATCAGTGTGTGTAGAGCTGAGAGAATCAGTGTGTGTAGAGCTGAGAGAATCACTGTGTGTAGAGCTGAGAGAATCACTGTGTGTGTGTAGAGCTGAGAGAATCACTGTGTGTAGAGCTGAGAGTATCAGTGTGTGTAGAGCTGAGAGAATCACTGTGTGTAGAGCTGAGAGTATCACTGTGTGTAGAGCTGAGAGAATCAGTGTGTGTAGAGCTGAGAGTACCAGTGTGTGTGTAGAGCTGAGAGACACACTGTGTGTGTGCTGAGAGTATCACTGTGTGAGTGTGTGTAGAGCTGAGAGTATCACTGTGTGTAGAGCTGAGAGAATCACTGTGTGTAGAGCTGAGAGTATCAGTGTGTCTGAGACTAGTGTAGAGCTGAGAGTATCACTGTGTGTAGACCTTGTGAGCTGAGAGACCCCTATACATGAGAGAATCAGTGTCAGCTTAGGTTTAATAGGTATTGGACTTCTGATGTGCACAGATATACAGATAGACCTTTATACCTGGCTCCTGTTTCCCACATACTGTCATTACAGAAGCCCTTTGGCACATTTCCTTAGACGCGATTATTTCTGTATATTTATATTTGTTGTCCAATAAGTCTTCATTTGTAATAATAAATAGTTGTACGCTTCTCTTGGCACTTTAGGAGCTGCACTCAATGTTCAATCTGCCACTCACTGTTTATTTTTATATAGTCACTTTTTATTTCATGATTTCTTTTTGATTTTATCGCTTGTATAAAGCATGTTTATTTTTGGCACCTTTCTTTCTGTAGATTTTGCACGGATCCCACGGGCACGTTGCTGCTCTCCTGTTCAAAGCCCCTATAGGTGTCAATTGGTAATTTGAAGAAGCTGAGCACCTGATATAAATGTTCCTGATTTCATGGCAGTTGAGAGATTGGAGGTGGGAAAGGGTGTGTGTGGACTTTCCCCCTGTCTGAATGGCTTTGTAGGCGACTTGTCTGTGGGCTGATTGTTAGTCCTATAAAATAACGCTGCTGCTGTTTACAGCGAGGTCTGCCCTGTTAGACGCACTGTGAGAGTGCGGATTTTTAAAGCTGGTATTAGGCCTTAGGAATCAGCCCTGAGAGAAAGAACCACTCCGAGACAGAGAGAAAGCGGGAATTCTTGGGCAGACCCCGGCTTATTGTATCTTGTTATTTGCAGTCATTGTTAGCTGGACTAGAGTAGGACGTTGATCCGGGTCTCTTGCAAAAGTAGCGAATGACCGGGATAACAACTGCCGAGTGCAGCATCTGTTATTCAGAGTTTTAGGCTAAGTACTGTGTTTGAGCTTTTCCCTTGTTCTTTTCGCCTTCTGTTTTCAGGCTAACATTATTATTTCTTTGAGCACAGCTGCGAGTGCATTTGCTGTTCGTGTACCAGCTGTGGTATTTCCGTGGTGCTGTCTATCATCGTTGATAGGCAGCCCACGGTCAACATTCAACAGTGCCCTCTGCCGGAAAAAAATAAGAACTGGTCCTAAAAATAAAACTGGGCACCTGTGTGGTGTTTTCATTTATACACCTGTCTGTCTCCTCACATAAGCCTCCTAGTAAGTTTTGTTAGGTATTTATTGTGAATTACCCACACCCCTTCCACAAGTCACTTTTTAATAAAGGATTTGCATGATTTTGTGTCGCTGAAGTATAGAGCATGTTTATCTTGGCACCTATTTTCCTACTAGATTTTGTTATGTATTAATTGCTTGGATTCTCAAACATGCCTTGCTAACAAGCCCTGGACCACCATATGGATAACAATATCCCAGAGTTGAAGCTAAGACCTTATATAAGCATTCCTTAATACAGCTTTTTGAGAGATTGGATATTGTCATGGGTGTGAACCAGGGTTTGTCTGGAGTGGATCTTGGACGCACAGCCAGTAGGAGCACTCACATTAATGAAGACTTGTTTGTGTTCAAGAAAGGTTGGGAAGTAAAAAAAGAAACAGCCAAATTAGGAATGTTTTTTTTTCTCCTGCTGTGCTTCCTGTCTCCCTTGTAACAAATATGTTTTAGAATTATTTTTAGAGTAAAGTAGCACTATCTTAAAAGGCATTGTGGATTTTTAAGGAGTGCTGGCCCATCAGAATTTTTGGAGTATTAAATAAAGTTTTATTGTTGTTCTTAGTAATAACCGTCACCGCGATCGTATTGAGTAGCACTGCACTTTGTTCTTGAATTATAATTAGCTGTTTATTGAATAGTGCAAACCCCATGTCGTGACTTTGTATCCTATCTGTTAAATATAGTTATTCACCTGTATTTAATACAGCGATGTTCATTGCCCTGTATATTACTGTGGTTGTAGTTTATTTCCTTCTGGTATTCTGCCTTACTGATCTCTCCCTGATCAGAAAGAACCACTCCCAGGTGCTACTAAAGCGAATTCCTATTCACCCATTGCTTACGACTCTTGTTATTTGCAGTCATTGTCTGGACTATGTCAGGTAAACAGCTTAGCTGTCCTGCGTGTTAGTCAGGGACCTGTGTATGTTTACTTAGTGCTCTGAGGAAGCTAGGGGTTTGTTTGTTTGTTTTTGTTTTGTATTTTGAATTACAGCGTGTAAGCGCTGAAAATTCTAAGTTTTATCTCTGAGTCACGTTCTTAAAGGGGCACAAGGCCAAACTACTGCCAAGCCTGTTCACAGGCCCTATGAAAATTGTTTTATTATTGACTGATTGAGTTTTTATTGTTCATTGGAGTAAGAGTGGTGTTTTACTAAATTGTATTGAAAAATAGTATTATTAACTTTAAACATGGGCTGTATAAGTACAAAGCTATTTCTTTTCTTTTTCCACACCAAGCTAAATAAATAAAATTAAATAAATGTTTCTGTATTAGTCAGCAGTTATTATGGTACAAAAACATGGAATATGCAGTTAACAGATTACCACATCAAGCCACTATTACAAAGATGCAATAAATAAATGTTGGCGATTGTGAAATACTGGAGTATTATAAAGTATGGACATTAACACAAACAGCAGTATGACTGTATCGTCTGACATTCAAAGTAAAATAAAAATAATGCATTATTTTTTGTGCAACGTACCAAAAGTCCCTGTATATGTACATGTATAAATGCATTATTTTCACTAACTATTTAAAAAATCTTTGGCAAAAATGCTGCACGTCATTGAAAAAAAAAAAAAAAAAAAAAATTTGTGACATGTACCTTCATTTAAGATTAATTAAAGTTATTTTTATTCAAAATAACATTTGACTTCCCTACTCCGTGTTTGTGTGAATGTCAGATGACGCTGCCTTACTGCAGTTTGCGTAAATGTAATTATTTTATATTAATAATTAATCCAGTATTTTATGATAATTGCCATTATTAATTTTGTTGCATCTTTGTAATAATGGCTTGGGAATCTGTTAATGGCATTCCATTTTTTTTATTTTTTTTGCTTGGAGTGGGGAAAAAAGTTTTACTTATACAAGCCGTTTTAAAAGTTAACAATACGATTTGTCAATAATTCAATAAAACACCACTCTTAAACCAACATACACCTGAATATATGTGTGTACGCGCCTGTAGAGTTATTATTTTGTGTTAAAGATTAATTTCATGTTAGAAATCACGTTCAAAATCCCCATTTCTGTAATGCTAATAATACTGAATACGGAAAAAAAGTGCTTTGTTTAAATTTCCAATGTTATTGCAGATGTCATCCCTTTACAGGAGATTGCTGCTGACCTAGAAGAGAAACATTATACACGGCACCAGTTGATGCTGTATCTGCTTAGGAATGGAAAATGCACTCTACCTTTTTTGAAAAAAAAAAAAATAAATTCCAGTTTTGAGATTGTTTTACTGGGAAAATAATTGTATAGCAATTTTTACAAGTTTTAACAGTCCTTTTTAAAAAGTTTCTAAAGGTTTTTGTCTGCCACAAGTCTTACTGAAACACATCCTTAACAGCAAACGGGTGCTATTTGCACCTGAATGATGTGTGTACGCGCCTGTAGAGTTATTATTTTGTTCTCAATGTGCCAAGTTTAAAATCAGCAACTTCAACTGTTCCACAGAAGAAGATTTTGAAATTATTATTTTTTTTTTTTTTTCAAAAATGCATCGGGCAGCCATCTTGTTTAACGTGAGTTTAAGTCAGTTGTGTTGCTACAGTGTCAAGAATGATGCTTGTGAAGTTTTGAGTTACTCAAGTAAATCGTAAAAAGATTTGTGGCAGACATTTTGACAATTATCGCAGAAACTTGATGAGGGTTTGGATGCTGATGCTATGCCAAGTTTCAGATCAATCGCTTCACCGGCTCCCAGGAATAAGATTTCAAAAGGCTTTATCAAAAAATGTGTCACAGCGCCAACTGCAAAGATGCAGCAGCAACATTTTTTCAGCGTCTGACAGCCAATGAATTCAGCTTGATCCCTGCCAAGTCAGAACCTGATCAGGCACACAGCTGAGAAGCGACAGCAGTTTAAACTTTTGGGAAGAGATAAAAAAACTAAACTAACAATAGGCTTCCCACCCTTTGGCTAGGAAGCCTAACAATAATAATAGAAGGAACCGAACAGGATCAACCAACAATCATTGGGTGCAGTTTTGCAATGTTTAGTGAGGAATTTGTGAAAGGAGGAGGGAAGGGCAAAATGTTCCAGTTCACCATTAGGTTGGGTCAGATGTCCGGGACCGTAAAGAGGGTAGAAGGAGAATTGGAATGTGTGCTCAACCATGAAATGCTTGCTAGATCATAAAACCTAGTCTGAGATGAACATAACAAATGCAATGGAGGGGGCAATCAAGCCCTATAGTTGCTATCCATTGGTTAAACTGAGAGAGGTGACAGGTTTAGGGGGTAAGGACAAAGGAATTGTGTACTGCGTGCCAAATCCTGATAGGAGCAAGGAATTTTGTGTGAAATATATATAACCCATGTATGTGCTTTACCCCGGCAGAATACACTAGTTACTGATGAAGTGACTGTTATTCTCCGAAGCGCTTTGTATTTTGATGACCACTGCAATAAACCTTTGATGCAACAATCGATGGGGATTGAGTGTCTCTGACATTTCTGCACTTTGTTTTGTGACCCTACAATAATAATAACAGTAGTGACCCTATTTTAGAAAAAAAAATCCTTAATTTATTTCAATATCACGATGTATTCTCTGGTACAATATTCATATTTACATGCAATATCTGACTGTGTATGTATGTTGGTGAAAATAATAATAATGTTAAACATTAATATGCGTTTGCTACATATGTTTTCAAATGGTAATGTGTGGTAATTATGTATTTAATATATTCTAAAATGAGCCAAACTCCACTTAAGCCTCTGTTCGTTTTTTTTTTTTTTTTTTTTTTTTTTTTTTTAACAAGGCGCTGGTCTCCACGATAAATGAGTCATGTTATGAGCCAAGGTTCCTGGCAACTACATCCGTGATAATACACAGAGCATCATTTAAAACTGCATCCGTGATAATACATAGAGCATCATTTAAAACTGCATCCGTGATAATACATAGAGCATCATTTAAAACTTGCACAGTTAAAGAATGATGTTTGTATTCCTTGAATCTGGGAATATCGCAAGGGTGTAATCTGTTACATCTAGCACGTTTGGGAAGCCAGACAACTGATAATATTTGTGTTTGGTTCCACATCCAATTGGAAATAGTATACAGTCTATCCTTGCCCTACCTAGTGAAAACAATAGAAAAATCTGATGTAATAGTCATGCTTTTTTTTTTTTTTTTTTTTTTTTTTTTATATTATTATCCATATGGTTGCATGATTAGCGGTTTTTAAATTGTCGTGATAATTTTGAAGGTTAGCTATTATTCATTAACCTTGGTATATATTCAACCCCGGTGAAGTTAGGATGATATTGGATATTGCATATTCAGATGGATATTCTATATTCGCGCAAAACATTAATATTTCACCCAATGAAAGATGTTATCCTAAGCAGTAATTTAAGCCATGTCGCGTTGATTTGTGAGTAAGCGATCTCTAGTTATGAATGGAGATGCTCCGAATCCAGGATTCTGCTTCGAATTCGGCTCGAATACCTACTTTTTGCGCCGAATCCGAATCCTATATCCACCCAGACGCACATCCATTTTAATACATCTCGCTGATTTGCGAGTTAGCAATCTCTAGTTATAAACACGAAAAAAGGGTACATATTTACTATACATTGTACAGTCGGTTACGTCATATAATGGTTCATAGCTCCTACATATAAACTCGCAATACAATGCCACTTCATGCAGACATGTTGCATTGTTATTAGTCTCGTTTTATGAACACGCAATATAGAAGCTAAAAGCCATAGTCTGCATCATTTTTTGTTTTAATGTGCAAACTCGCGAGCGAATATAATGCAGTGCCTTTGCAGCAAATGGACAAAATGCATTAATTCTTAATTCTTGATGTGTGTGTCTGTCTGTCTGTCTGTCTATATATATATATATATATATATATATATATATATATATATATATATATATATATATATATATATATATATGCGCGCATACTTTTGATATCGCTTCCACCCATTAAAGAACTGCAGATGCCAGGGCGTCCCTCCTGTGGTTTATAATGTTAAAGTGTGAGGAAATGTATATTTTTTATACAAAACAAGAATGGGGATAAGAACAAGAACAGCAAGAAAAGCATCAATCAACAACAACACTACTAGGAGGAAGAGGAAGAGGAAGAAGAATAGGAGCAGCCAGGTTTTGCTATAAAACTTGATGATTTTCCTATAACTAAACAACAAAACGTTTTTTTAAAATGTAGAGAATTTATATAGAAATGGCATGTTTGTTGATGCCCCAATATGTTGCATATACAGCAAGTCTTATGACAATGCTTGAGAAATTCGATGTGAACAAAAACAAATATAGGTGCTATTAACCATTACGTGACATACACATTAAAGTGAATATGCATGCTTAACTCGCACATCAACGAGACGTGACTTACATTAGCCCTTAGCATGACATCTTCCACGAGGTGAAATAACAGTTATTTGCGAGTTTTTATGTAGGAGCTATGAACCATTATATGATGTGACCTCCTGTACAATGTATAGTGAATATGGATGCGTATTTTTTCATGTTCATAACTAGTGATTGCTTACTCGCAAATCAACGAGACACAGTTATTCCTTAGCATAACATCTTTCGTTGGGTGGAATATTAGTGTTTTTGCAGGCACATTAAATACATAAACTATGGACCACTGACCACGTGTATAACGCTGGCTAAGTTGTAACTCAACAGTAATAAACTTTTTTTGAACACCAACCCTGATGAAAAGAGACCGCTTTTGTATGTATCTTTAAATGCACGATTGCTGCAGCAATTATATATGCGGTAATAAAACCACCTGTCATCAGATTAGCTCTGAGGCAAGAGTTCACGATCCGAAATACAAAAGTTTATCTGGAATATTAAAATGTACTCACTTCTGTTATTAGCCTGTGTCCGAGTTTCCAGTCTTCAGTATTGCTGCGCTGAAATGCACCTTTTCAATACTTCCTCTGTTCTCTTTGAATAATACAAGTGCCGCCCACACGCCACCCCTGCCCTTACACGAGAGAGAGAGAGAGAGAGAGAGAGAGAGAGAGAGAGAGAGAGAGAGAGAGAGAGAGAGAGAGAGAGAGAGAGAGAGAGAGAGAGAGAGAGAGAGTATCTTTTGATGTAGGCCTGCAACTCGCCAAGAAAACATTATTAATCACTTACATATTGGGTAGGTTTTAAATATAGGTACCAGGTCTAACTAATACAAAAGCATGTGCCAAACGGTTACAGACTCACTTAACTATTAGATCATATGTTAAAACCAAATACAAGTACATCGCAAGTCATTATAAAGTAGAACTTATTTGCCTTAAATTGTCATCTGACTGTTTTAATATAGTTTTGGCTCCACACTGCTGCGTTATATATAGAGGACAGTCAAGTTTAGTCTAATCAGACCAGTGACATTGCACGACATAGAAAATGGAGCTTTATTATCACCATGGGGAGGAAAACACCAAGAAATGTATCATTTTTAGCATCAGTTTCTTATTTTATATCGAGGCGTCATAAAAGCACCTGAAAGGCTATTTGCAGAATTACCAGCTTAGACTTGACAAAAAAAATGGCTTAACACAATTTGAGAAGTCATCAACAATATAGTCAAAAAGACCATTTAAATAACAGGTAGATGCCAGTTAAAATGCTGCAAAAATATACAAAGTAGCCTATCCTCAAAGAGGCCAGTGGCTCTTAATGGGTTAAGGCCCCATAATTAAAGGGTCTTGGAGAAGTTGTGGGAGGAAGCATGAAATATGTTTTTGTTCTGAGTAGCTGACAAACTGGCACCCAGCCGATGAGGCACACATCCGGACATTCGCAGACTTGCATTTCACACGTGTCCAAAGGCGTCTGAGAATAACACCCACACCTGCTCGACAGATACAAGAGCAACAAGTGCTTGGGGTCGGGGAGAAATGTGATAAAGGTGTGAACCACAGTACCAAAAACCACTGCAAAAAAACAAATATATGAGGAACTGCGTTAAGACCAGTGTTAGACGCAGGTGGGCTCCACCCACTGTTTTTGGTGAAACGCCATTTTTACACTCCATCTACGTTGATATTTATCTTGAATAGTAGCCTATTTTATTTCTCCAGAATGTTTCATATTTAACGTTCCCGACGCAACTTCTGCTTGTAACGCGTCTGCGTGTGCGCTCTAGCGAAACAGAAACTCGAGTTCAACTGAAAATGACAAAGCGCACCAGGAACTGAAATTGACATGACAACTGGTAGATAAAAATTTAATCTTTTTTTTTTTTTTTTTTAAACAATGTTATCACGTAATAATAACATGTCTCGATTCAGTTCAACATTTTTAAAATAAGCTAAATGAAAATTAATATAAGAGCTGATCTTGTTTTTTCCTCCAAAAATGACAAACACTATCCAAACAGATTGGATGAAAAATAGCATTTGCTCCAAACAGGCACTACCACCCGGCGATCAACAGCTCTCGATATGCTGAAAATAACTGTGAACTCGCATAATAAAAAGCGAAATGTGTTTGATAGCACATCCGTGTTTACAAAGACACTGCACATCTGTTTTACTGTAGGCTGTAATATAAAACCTTCCGTTCTTTATTTTATTGCATACAAATTGTGTTGTTGTTGTTTTTTATTTATTCATGCCTTAATTTTGTATTTCTTTTTTACATTGTATGCATACAAGTTAATACGATGGCTTTGTGCTTTATTGTGTGTTGTAGGTATAATTCGCAATATATTTTGCTAGGCTCCAGGTGTTTTTTTTTTTTTGGTGCTTTGATTAAATTATTTTCGTTTTTTTTGTGTAGTTCTAGGCACATATATATCTATATATCTTGATAGAGATAGATATATTTATGTTCACAATTTTTAATCTCTTTTATAATTAAGATAAGCAATGATGAAAGTCAATTTATTTCACAGAATGAAGTACCATTTGAAATTATACAGTTCACAATTTTTCTTCAGCTTCAAACATTTTTGTTAATGATTAAAAGCTGATAAACGATGACAAAATTCAGTTCATAGGGTCAATCAACATAGGACATAATCTAATTTTCAAAAATACGTTTAGCGGTTATTTATCCAAATAGATCTCTAATATTTAAATACATTTGAAATGCGTGAATTCATTTCTGAACTGTGTCTGAGCGAGTGCGGTCACCCTTTATTTTGTGAACACATCCTTTTTTGACTGCGCACCTCACCCATTGTTCATGAGAGCAATGCTTTTTACTGACCAATTATTTGTTTTAAAAAATATTGAAATTTGAAAAAACCAAGCAGCATGGTAAAGCTTGTTTAGAATGATCTCCAACATATACCTGCATTTCTTTCTTTCTTTCTTCCTATCTTTCTTTCTTTATCTGGCGTTTATATACAGGGTGCTTTGTGTATCCATGTATGTATTTATTGATTTATTTCGCAAAGGCGACAGAGAGGAGGAAGATCCAGAGAAAAAAAAAAGAACCGCATACCAGTAAGTCAAAATTCTTCTGAAAAAAAATTTACATTTAGACTCTCACTTGAGCAACGCATAAACCGTCAAACTGTCACATATAGGTTTAGTGTTACACTAACACATATAATATGCACCTTTAAGATTCGGGTATCGGTAATGCAGAAGTGAGGGTGGAAGTGCAGTCCGGTCCCTATAGACAGAGCTCTTCAGCTCGGCATCAGATGGTAATTGAGGAGCTGAATCAGTGTTGAATCTCGCTGTCGGGAAGCAAGATGTGAGAAAGCGGGCTACCCTCCCCGTCACCCCAACATTTGTAATGTGGATTTATTTGATGTGTGGTCTTTTATTATGTTTAGAAAGGCATTAGGTATTGCTGTAATGCATGCTGTTGAG